>NC_057806.1:101549603-101819876 GCF_018294505.1 Triticum aestivum | reverse complement strand
TGCTTCCTCCTATATATACCTACGTACCCCCAAACGATCAGATACGGAGCAAAAACCCTAATTCCACCGCCGCAACTTTTTGTATCCACGAGATCCCATCTTGGGGCCTATTCCGGAGCTCCGCCGGAGGGGGTATCCATCACAGAGGGCTTCTACATCAACACCATAGCCTCTCTGATGAAGTGTGAGTAGTTTACCTCAGACCTTCAGGTCCATAGTTATTGGCTAGATGGCTGCTTCTCTCTTTTTGGATCTCAATACAATGTTCTCCCCCTCTCTTGTGGATATCTATTCGATGTAATCTTCTTTTTGCGGTGTCTTTGTTGAGACCAATGAATTGTGGGTTTATGATCAAGATTATCTATGAACAATATTTGAATCTTCTCTGAATTATTTTATGTATGATTGGTTATCTTTGCAAGTCTCTTCAAATTATCAGTTTGGTTTGGCCTACTAGATTGATCTTTCTTGCAATGCGAGAAGTGCTTAGCTTTGGGTTCAATCTTGCGGTGTCCTTTCCCAGTGACAGTAGGGGCAGCAAGGCACATATTGTATTGTTGCCATCGAGGATAACCAGATGGTTTTTTTTATCATATTGCATGAATTTATCCCTCTACATCATGTCATCTTGCGTAAGGTGTTACTCTGTTTTCATGAACTTAATACTCTAGATGCATGCTGGATAGCGGTCGATGAGTGGAGTAATAGTAGTAGATGCAGGCAGGGGTCGGTCTACTTGTCTTGGATGTGATGCCTATATACATGATCATACCTAGATATTCTCATAACTATGCTCAATTCTGTCAATTGTTCAACAGTAATTCGTTCACCCACCATAAAATACTTATGCTGTTGAGAGAAGCCACTAGTGAAACCTATGGCCCCCGGGGTCTATCTTCATCATATTAATCTTTCAATACTTAGTTATTTCCTTTGCTTTTTACTTTGCTTTTATTTTACTTTGCATCTTTATCATAAAAATACCAAAAAAATTATCTTATCATATCTATCGGATCTCACTCTCGTAAGTGACCGTGAAGGGATTGACAACCCCTTATCGCGTTGGTTGCGAGGAGTTATTTGTTTTGTGCAGGTACTAGGGACGCGCGCGCAACCTCCTACTGGATTGATACCTTGGTTCTCAAAAACTGAGGCAAATACTTATGCTACTTTGTTGCATCATCCTTTCCTCTTCAATTAAATCCAACACAGTGCTCAAGAGGTAGCAGCCATCTAAGTGCTGCTTCCGCGGTGAACTTGCGGCCCCGCACCCTTACGTTAGACACCAGCCAACCAGCAGTCTAGGAGCTCCGCCGCCTCAAGGGGTGCTGCTTCCCATTGGGAATCGATTGGACCAGAATAAAAATTCAGACAACTGACACCTAAATAAAGTGATTTGAGATGAGGGTGCAACCTATCTGGCGGCATGGTGAAGTAGGCAGGTCCAGCTGTTGAGTCGGTGAGGCTGGCGCGGTTGCGGTGGCCACCGGGGCAGGGAAACAGCGATGTCGCGACGGTCAACGGCTATGGGGAAGCAGCGCCGGGACTATGGACGGATCTGAAGTTGGAGCCGCTCAGGCACCGTGAACAATGGCGGGGGTGAAATGGCTCCGGTATGGTTCACGCGGCCATCATCGAGGCAGCTCCTGCAGCACGAAGTAAGAGGCACATGACCCAGTGCATGACGGCAAATGGACAACATCTCCGGCATTAGGGAGGAGGGTGGCTGTGAAATTGGTGCGGTGGGGGCGCCATGGAGGAGGGGCTGAGGTTTCGTGGCTCGGGAGAAGGGAGCTTCCGGGGAGAAGGTGATTTGGCGCCCACGAGGTATAAATGGGGGGCGAATTGGGAGCGGAGTGGAACCATGTTTTACAGACGCATTTATCTAAAATGTGAGGGGGGGTTACAGATCTACCCCTGCCTTTAGGCTTCTCGACTTGGGTCTGTGTACTGAGGGTCGGGGATAGTAGAGTAACTTCGCTTCTCCCCAAATAGTGGGCGGGAGCGATTTCGGGCGAGGAGGGCGTGTTTTGAAATATAGTCGGCACGAGCGATTTCAAGCGAGGAGAGCGTGTTTTGAAATAGTGGATGCGAGCTATTTCGGGTGAGGAGAGCATGTTTTGCCAACCATGGTTTATGTATTATTCGGCACATGTCATTTCGTCCTAGGAGAAGGCGCTCTTAGATTAAGTTACGAACCTACCGTTGATGCACAATGGGCCAATTAATGCGTCTCCCACATAGGACGGTAATTTCGCGTCTCCCATTTATTTTCTCGGGCGAATTCTACCGAGCAGAGGATGTTTAACGGTTCGTTCAAAATTTGGGAGAACGAGCATCCACGTCTTCCTTACCAAGTCGATTCGAATCAAATTTAGAAATATTAGCTTGCCACTTCTTTTTTAGATGGAGAGATGATGCTCGGGAGTAATGTGTTTTTACATGCTCGTTGCTAGCGATTCACTATATGACAAATAGTTGACCCACTCAAAAATGGGAATCAAACCCAAAATGAAATATCTTGATTCAATGAAATAGCTCGTTCACCATGTCAAAATAGTGAACTAAATCCAAAATTGAACACCTCAATCGAATAACATGATGTGCAGTATTATAGTACTCCATGAACATGTTGAAAGTCAAATTAATGAACTTGTTTGATATACGCATATATCCGTTCATTTGTGGATTGCAGACAACACGTTCTCCAATTTAAATATTTGAAAGCAAGTTTATATCGAAACATGGTTTATATCAGTCTTTGATGCATAAAACGCGACCTCCCCCTCTCCCGGACTCCTGCTCTCTTTCTCTCTCTCTCTCTCGCCGACAATCTTCAATTCTGTTGCATGCATCCAACACACAAACCTTGTTGCTCGTCTCTCTTTCTCTCCATCTCTCTCTCTCTCTCTCTCTCTTTGTGTGTGTGCATGAGGGGGGTCTTTCTAGTTCGCATGCATATATACTCCATCTATAGGTCTCTCTCACACACTATATATGATTCTCTAGTCCATGCTAGATATCTTGGGTGCACTCATCGTACGCACACAAATTCCTTGGCTCGTTGTCCGTAACTCTCTCATGCACCACTCTGTCGTCTCGGAGCTCTTCCCTCTCTCTCTCAAACTCTCCATCTACCTGGGTCACACATACACATGCATATCTCACTCGCACTCGATAGGCCCATCTAAAACTCTATCTCGCTCCCTCGTTCTCTCTCCATCTGACATGCACACACACACACAATCTCATGCCTATCTAGCCAAGTATGATGGTCTCTCAGTCAATTGTAGGCACATGCAGTCCCCCCTGTATATATGTATATGACTAGCTAATCTTAGTCTCCCTAACAAACATGTGCATGGTCTATCTCAATTTCTCTCGGGGCATGTTTCTATCGTGCACGCACCTCCCTCGATCTCCCACCCATATAGTCCCCTCACAATCTCGAGGGGGTCTCTCTATCACAAACACACCCTCTCGCCCTCCCCATGCGTCCATGTTCTCCATGTGTCCCTCTCGACCATTGTTCCTTGTTGGCCAGACCTCTATTGGACATGTGCTATAGGGGTGTCTCTCTCCGTTGCGAACAATCACACACTAGCTATCTTCGTGTATCTCATCGCCTCGCTTTTCTATCTCGGAGATGCATGCGTGATATGTTCGCCTAAGAAACGAAAAAACAAACTCTCTCTCTAATTTATCATTTGTTGTCACTTTCTCTTCCACACACATACTCTTTTTGCACACTTACTCATTCTCCTTCACACGCACTTGATCCCTCTCGACTTAGGCACTCTCCTTGATCCATAGCATATTGATTTATTGAAATGTCAAACATCACAAAGTTTGACCATGTATGTGGAGAAAAATAATTACATTTGGAACAACAAACATATACCATTGGATTCACCATGAGATGTAGTTTCGTATGATGTATCTTTGGTATTGTAGATATAAATAACACTTGTGTGAACCTGATCAAAGTTTCCAAAGTTTGACTTCTAAAAAAATTACATGCACTGCATTATCGAGCGGATGGAATATCTCTTTCCCCCTCTCAGCTATCTGACGCACCACTCAGCATTATTAGGGCTCCTCAATCTCTCTCAAACTTTATATCTCCCTGGTTCACACATACACATGTCTCGCTCACGCTATACATATAGACCCATCCAACACTCTCTGCCCTTGTTCTCTCTCTATGTGACACGCACCCCCCTAATAAGTACCATAATCCCTCACTCCATCATAGGCGCAACCCCCCCTCCTAAGCATGATTATTTCTCACTAGCCATCAGGAACACACGTATTGTCTCCTTCCATCCATACGTCTATCTCGATATCTCTCGGAGTATCTTCTATTGCGCACACACCTTGTCACTCGATCTCCCACCCATGTAGTCCCATCACGATCTCCAGGGGACCTCTCTATGATAAACATACACTCTCTCCTCCCCATATCTGCATTTTCTCCGTACGTCTCTCTCGACCTCTCTCCCTTGTTTGTCAGACCCCTCTTGGCCATGTGCTAGGGGTCTTCCTCTCTCGGTTGCAAACAACCACACACTATCTCCTCATCTTGCTTCCGTTGTCAAAGATGCATGTGTGATATGTTTGCATAAGACACACACGTTTTTTCTCAACTTTTATCGAGTGTTGTCCATGTCTCTTTCACACACGCACACACACTTTTTTCACTCACTATTTCTATTTCACACACACTCTCTCTCTCTACTTAAGGACTCTCTCACGTCCATAAGCATATGGATGTTTTGAAAAGTCAAACCTCAAAAAAGTTTGACCAGGCATATGTGGAGAAAAACATTTACATGTGGAAAGATCATTAGATTCATCACAACATGTACTTACTTCATACTATCATTTATCTTTGGTATTGTAGATATAAGTAATTTCTTTAGAAACTTGGTCAAAGTTTTAAAAGTTTGACTTTAAAAAAATGTTGGAACTACATTATCGAACGGAGGGAGTAGCTCTTTCTCTCTCTCTGTCTCTGTCTCTCTCTCTCTCCCTGCTATCTCTCACGGGCCTCCCCTCTCACACGAACACTCTATACCGACGGATTATACACTCACTATGTCAACGTATAGCTCTGTATATTGTTTAGTTGACCGGTCAACCAGTCCACATGCTGCCTTGTCAGCTCGTGTTCTATATCTTCGTGTGCTGGCCCATGTGGCAGTGGGTGAAAATAAGTAAAATAGAGGCCCATCTGACACGCGATGAAGTAAACAAAGTTGAAACCACTCATGGTAGCACCTCGCACGCTAGTAAATTGAGGGCGCATTGAGGACACACTTCTTCCGCGTGGAGGACACACTTGCGCACAATTCACCCCTGCGTGGCGGCATGCACAGAAGGACACACTCACGCACACCCAACACACAACACACACCAGCCCACATGTACACCGGCGTCGCTGCTGGTTGAGATGGATGGCGAGGCAACCAACAAGCGGAGGCGGATCGAGCCAAAACCGCATCTGGCGAGCCTGGACTTCATCGGCAGCCTCCCCGACGACATGCTACTCGTCATCATCGGCCTCCTCCCCACCAAATCTGCCGTGCGGACCGCCCTGCTCTCCCGGCGGTGGCACCCCCTCTGGCGCCGCGTCCCCCTCAACCTCACCATCGACAGCTGCCTCTACGACGAGGATTGCAAACGCATGGCCGCAGTCTCCAAGATCCTTTCATCGCACCCTGGGCCAGCCAGACGTCTTGACATCCGCATGTTCAGTACCAACTACAAGGTACAACCCAAGTTCGACGAGTGGTTCTTATCCCCCGCCCTAGATTAGCTCGAGGAGCTCCGCTTTGTAGCTGAACGATGTCGCTCTCTGCCATGCTCCACCTCACACCAACGCTGCGCCGTGCTAGCTTCATCTCCTTCTATCTTCCCTAGATTAATGTTTCGCCCGCCCTTCTTCTCCCTCAACTCAAGCAGCTCGACCTCTTCGATGTTGTCATCTCGAAGAAGGCTATGGAGCACCTGCTCTGCAGCTCTACTGCGCTTGAGTACCTTCGTCTTGAGTAGATCCACGGGTTCATTAGCCTCCACATCGCCTCGACGAACCTCCGATGGATTTATGTGTCTTGCTGGCCCCGCAACAAGACATCAATTGGGAAGAGATCACTCTAGCTGTTCCACGTTATGGTCATTGAGAATGCGCCTTTCCTTGAGAGATTGCTTGTATCGGATCTAGAAGGTCCAACAGAAATTAGGGTCATTGATGCACCGAAATTGACAGCATTGGTGCACTCGTCTGCCAAATTCTCCGAACTCTTTACTAGATCCGTAATCGTTCAGGTACAACACTCATCTTCTTCTCCGTCTTCTTTGAAATTCACATTTTTAAATTTCTTCTTGATGTATTTACGACCGTCTTCAAGAAAATGATTCCCACAAGCTTGACCCAGTCTATGCACATAGTGAAGATCTTGGCAATAAAATCTATCGGCCCCAATCTGGATCAAGTTGTTGGATTCCTTACATGCTTTCCGTGGATGGAGAAGCTACTCATCGACGTGAAACTTCTTTCCTATTAGTAAACGGTAATCACAGTGTAGTTCAAATTTTTCGTAATTTTGCCAAATTACGATGACAAGTGTAGTGTTCAAAACTGCATCTACGCACTGCACCGAAAGAAATGTTTTTAGTATTTTTTCTCACGTGATCACCTGCATCGTTTTGTTGTTGTACTACTATAGTAGCCTAGGCTAGTCATAGTGGAAAGTAACTTAGACTACTCCAGTAACTCTATGGTTACCCTAAGAGCAAGTTCTACCTCCGTCCTGGTTGACTCTTCCTATTTTGTAGTATCAAAATGTGACCATAGATTTAACTGACAAAATGTTAATGCATGTCACTAAGAATTATATCGTTGGATTCGTATTTGAACATAATTTCAGATGGTGTAATTTTTAGTGACATGCATTGGCATTTTCTAACGTAAATCTATGGTCAAAATTTTATACTAAATAAGAGGTGGTACAAAAGTGGGCTATAACGTCCCTCCACTATGTAGGTCAAAACACGTGCCAAATTCACTTGTGATGCATTTGGCATCGATGCCCCTCCATTGCTCAGCTGGTGCCCCAATCTGGATCACCTACTTTGCTCCAGTGCCAAATTAATAACTCACGCAATGAAAAAACACTTGTGTGGGAGAGACAAAGGTCCGAGGCAATAAAAAAACACTTGTTTGGGAGAGTGAGAGGCTGGTGTAGTTGGCTTGATTGATTTGTTTATACATGTGGGTCTGTGTGGACAGCGGTGCCAACTCTCTCACATCGCAAGAGCGGTGCCAAAATCTTTTGATTTGCCATCGATGCGTATTATGTGGCATACTTTTGCGAAATATGGCATCAGCCACATAGTGGAAGGCAACAAATTCCCAAGCTCTTCACGTACTCATAGGTAAATGAGAGGAAAGAGAAAGAGAGAGAGAGTGAAAAAAATATCACTAGCCAGCCAACCCTATCGTATGAGCAAATGATATTGGTACCTCTTGATGACATGATAATCTTATACAACCAGCTGCTCTAATATGTTCTCTTCTTTTGCAGATAAAAAAAGACCCAAAAGTGAAAAATGTGTTGCACTATAACAATCTCATCAAATTCCTTGATCTCCACCTTACAGAAATTGATTTGATCGACTACCGAGGCAGCACATCTGAGATTAAATTGGCCAGGTTCTTTGTTCTGGAGGCAAGTGTGTTCAAGGTAATGAGGTTTGGCATTCTCTGGCGCAACAATGAATGGCGTGCTGATAACCACAAGCGTCTAAGCCTAAATGACAAAGTCTCCGCAGGAGCTGGATTTGTTTTTGAAACATCAAGTGGCCAGAGACTCGAAAACTTATTTGCCCATTAGTGACTTGTCAGGGCGGTGGATTTTAGTTTGTACGATAATGCTGCATCCACCTAAAGTAACGAAAGTTCTTATGTAAACTACCTAGTAATTCCCTCTTCGTAGGTGCAGCATTACTCCTAACATTTGTAATGTCAGTTTGAAACTTGTAATATTGTCGTGCCCTATTCTTGCGTTTTCAAAATCCTATGAATCAAACAGGTCCTGAGTTGGTGATGATGTTGTGCCTGCCATGTTTCACCAATAGCCATCGGATCTAGATCTGACGCTTACAAACCAAACTTCTCCAGTTTTGCAAATAGATGCCTACACATGTTCCCTATTTACAAACAACTCCTTGTCTCTCACAATCAGTTGTATCTCCTTCCCACCACATCTAGAAGGCCAGGGAAAAATCTGGCGCGATGGCCGTTGCCGGCGCCGTCCACCCCCCAATCTTGGTGTTTCGTGCAATGCACGGGCATCTACGCACGGGAAATTATGTCGAACACGGCTAGTTGTAAGCAGGCTAGGTCTACAGCCATGATGATAGTGACTGCATACGGTGAGGCTGACTATGGTATGCCGAACACGGCGCCTATACTCAGGTGTCATCTCCGGCGTAGGGTCTTGTCACTTCACTGTGAGGAGCAGGACATAATAATTTGACCGATGGGTAGTACAGTGCTACTAGATTGGTAGTACTACTACTAGTAGTACTAGCACCACTGTCTGGATTTAGTAGTACTACCACGTCCATCTGGATTTAGTATTTGACTAGCAATATCTAGTAATGCATGTCACAAAAAATGCACTACTCCCTCTATAAATAAATACATAGTGCATTGTTTTATTCCTATCGGTGAGATAACTTAATGTCTTTTTGCTACTTAATAGGATTACATGCAATGAACTAACCACTTCATGTGATGTTTGGTAGTCTCTAGTCATTGAAAGCATGCACGGGCACGGAGGGGGACGCAGCTTCATTGACTTACTGCACCTGCCTTTGGGTGTATGACACGTGGGCCCAACGGGTGGCTGGCCAACCTGTCATACAGCCGAAGGCAAGTGCAGTAGAGGGGCGAGGAGTAGATGGACAACACGCACGTGAATTCAACACAGTCTGCACTTCTCATATAAAGGCTCTTGCTAGTCCAATCTACGAAATCCTACGCACCTACGCACCCAAGGGCAAGAGTGATCACTCCAATTGCAAGATCAGTTGACTAGAAGCTAGACCCATGGAGGCGATGAGCACGAGCATCAGCAGGCTATGTCGGATGGTCCATGATGCCGGCCTGCCGCCCGGCACCAAGGAATGTCTCCAGGTAGTGCTTGAGGCCTCCAGGGCGAGGGGCCACTTGGACGACAGCTTCGTCTCCTTGTTCGATGAGTTCACCGTCGTCAAGAAGCTCGCGGACGACCTTGACATACGCCTCCAGCCCACGCGCCCAGGCTCTGTGATGCCTGCCACCCTCAACGGCCTCTATGGTGACAACCTCTTCGATGCACTGGTGGCCCTGTGACTGCCCGCCGTGGCGCCGAATAATGTCCACCTTGCGGTCGCGCTCTCCGCGCAGTGCCTGGCGCAGCAAGACACCATCGACATAATCACCCACGTCTATGCAAAAATCGTCCACAAGGACTTCTACATGCAAGAGGAGGACGATAGGACGCAGGCCTTCTTGGACCGCAAGGCAACCTTGGACGATATTGTTCAGAAGCACGTTGAGCTTGCCGCCAACGCCGCTGCTCCTCCCACGTCGGTTGGTGACCCGGTGCACTAGGGCGTGAGGATGTCGTTGATGGATCCATATGTATCTTTATCTTTCCATCAAATCCATGTAGTAGTATATGGTACTACTAGTAATTATCTTACCATTCGCATCAACTTCATAATTTTCCTACGTACTCCATGCATGAACCGCGCCAGAACCAAACTTCTCATTACTCTATCGAAAATCGTTATTCTATCTATCAGTCGAGCCATGGAGCAGAACCAAATTTTACAAGTTACAAGTTCAAAAGGAAAAGCCTGCCGTGTTCGTGTCGCACCCCCACACGGTTGGTCCGGCATGCCGCTCAAGGGTGAATGCGTGCTATGTTGCATTTTCACTTACAAGTGGGACCGCAATTGTGCAAACTGACTATCGGCAAACCCCCACCCCGCCCACCATGCGATGGCTGAGAAAACAGTAGGGAGAAGAGATGGATATAGCATGGACTCCAAGAAAATTGGTGTCGGATGGGACTGTGTTGGTGGCGTGTGCCGTACTGCTAGACATGAATGCTAGTTATGGCCCATGCCACCCCACTATATTGAGGTGCTGGTTACTTAGAACAAATTTCCTAGAGTCCGTGCTCAGCCCTCCTTTATTTCTCTTCTTAGCCAGGCAGCAGACGTGCAGATCCCATCGTCTGTTTGCTCATATGCGGTCCGACATGTCAGTGAAAACTCAAGAGGACCCGCTGAACCTGCTCATCTTTCACCTCGACGTGCTGGTGATGAAAAAAAAATCCAATAATGATCTTTGCTGGCCACTTTTGGAGTTACTCAAGAGTAGTAAGATTCTATTTATAGTTTAACCCAAGATGCACATCACGTGGCTTCAACTACCACTCTATTTTCTTTCATGACACGACCTGGATTAGACTAGTTGTTCTAACTTATTTTCTTTCATGGCAAAAGGAGGAAGAAGTCGACCAAATCTTCGGTTGTGCTCTTGGATTAGACTAGTTGTTCTAACTTAATTTTTTTTGTAGAATGGATGCAAGTTTCGGTATTGGGAAGAAGAGTACAGCGAACAGTGCAATTTAGTAGATGTTCTAGCACTTTTAGCTAGCATAGAGGCTAGAGATGAGACTAGTGCACTTGTTGATAGAATAGAGGCTAGACACGTCTACTTCTTTACACTCGAATAAGAAAGAAGCACGCGGGATCGAGCCTTCACAGACCAACAATGAATGCATCGAGAAGGCACTAATCCAACTTACAGGAGCAGTTATGGAAGTTGGATATCTTCTAAAATGCATTCTTTTCGTTATTGTTTTTCTAGTCAAAATTTTGGTGATGTATTTCCATGTACCAAAAAATCAATGATGAAAAAAAGATATGTGTTTGCAAAGAAAAATGTATGCGGCCAGGATGCATCCGCATGTTCGGCACACGGCCACCGCATCCGAGAAATGGCCCGGACATGACCCCATTGCCCTACCCAAACAGACAGAATCCGGGCAAAATGGAGGTCCGTTTGGGGTCGTGCGTTGGAGTTGGCCTTACAAGTGGGACCGCAGTTGAGGAAATCGACTATCGGCAAACCCTCACCTCGCCTGTTGTGCAATAGCTGAGTTAGAGAAACGATGAGGTTGAAGAGATTGTTGTAGCACGGACTCCAACAAATATGGTGCCAGATGGAAGTCGTGCTGGTGGCGTGTGCAGTACTCCTGGACATGAATGCTTGTTCTAGCCGATGCGACCCTACTACTCCTACTACTTATAGTAGTAGTATCGAGGATTCGAGGTGATGGTTACGTACAGCGAACACATTAACATATGGCCCACCTCACACTGTGTACAAAATTCCTGGAGTCTGTGCTAGGTACAATTATGTATTCAGAATTTTTTTTGCCTCGTCGCAGCACCCACTCAGAGAAGCGGCTCGAAAGCCATTCATAAATTTAGTAAGTTTATCACAGCCATATCATTTTATTACATACAACAGGTCATCAACCCACAACGACAATGATGATACATTATAAATACTAAAGTTTTCATCACACAACAAATAACAAGCAATGAAATGAACTTCAACTCAACCAATCCTCGGTGTTGGAAACACTTGCTTTGAACCATAAGTGATTCTCTGGGAATGGTCATCTACTGTCAATCTCAAGACCAACGTAGGACTGATCATCCAGGCTGAAGCGACCGACTATATCACGAACAGGGTAGGGAACCACCGCAATGTCAGACGTATAGATATAGTTGCTTCTCATAAATGGTATAGTAACATTGTGTCAACAGCAGTTGGATCTCCTTTCACCATCATTGGATAGTTTTGTCCAAGGAAGAGCGAGTTTGCTCCAAGACTATCGCTATTGTACCAGGGAGAAGGTGTTGACGGTAGCACAGTAGTATCCACCCCGAATACCATACAATGGGTGTTGGAATAGGTCCAGAGAGTGCGACCGTGGGAGACAACACCTGCTTCCTTAGTAGTAACATCAGCAGTGGGCTGTATACAGACAAGGAGTGATCCATCGGAAGTTGCCAGGCGCCACTGAGTATATCGGCCCTCCTCGTCCTCATCTCCCCCTTGGTTATAAAAATTTTCAAGTATAGGTGGTGGAATGTCCACATGACCTTGGAAACACAAGAAGTAGGTTAATTAGTAGAGAAGGGAAACTTGCTAACTCGCATGCATGTGGATGAAACAATTATAATTACGGTGGAAGAGAAATGTACCAAAACTACGAGGATCCCATGCAAAAACAGTTCCATGAGTGGTGGAAGCAAACACAAGACCCTCGTATTCAATTGCATCACAGTACACATCCGTGTATAGAAACTGATTTTTTGAGCAATATCCATCCAGTCGAACCACGAAGGACATCAACAAACTTGTCGAAGATAGCAACAACTTGATAGTTCTTGTAATTCCAAGAGTGGTTGGGAACTCGAGAAATTGCTATCTTCCATAGACGACAGTCACCTTGATCATATTTGAATGTACCTAGATCATCTGTGTGCTCAACCTCAGGGCACTCGAAGATTTTTGGAAGTGGAATCCACAGACGAGTGTACACATTCACAAGTTCCCACTCGCAATTGTACCCAATATAAACAACCCAATCTCCATTTGCGCATGCCCAAGCCTTGCCCTCAAGCGATGGCATCTTAACATCATACATATCACTATCAAGCGGCATCAACTTGCACAAGGCGAGGCTTCCCTCGTCCCCGCGCCAGTCAGCAGGGTCACAGCGAAGAAGATAGGGGAGATCAAACCGCTCATGGACCCTTCGGTTCCTTGTAATGATGTTATTAGTTGAGTCGAGAATGTTCTTGAACGAACCTGCCATGCTAGCCGAGGTGATGGCGTCGTACCGATCAATGAGTTCCCCCACCACGTCATCTTTCATATTGGGGCAAGAATAACGGGGTTGTTTCCATCTTGTACCCTCCACAGAGAAGACGATCGAACAATGGCAGAAGGAAGGGTGAAGGAAAATGGAGGAGGGAGGAAGAGCGCGCGACAGCAGTTCCAAATCGAGAGGGAAAGCCGAAGAGTCGGTGGATGGTTGCCAGTTTGCCACGATACATGAAGAGGCGCCCCAGCCTACACGTCCTTTCAGAAATTGTACAAAAGGACTCGCCGTCATCTCACTAACATGTTGGAACGGGACAACATGTCAACGAAACATGGTGTGTAATTTCCCGTGCAAAACGCTATCTGGCGGCATTGGCCCGAGGTGCCACATTAGTTATCGACCTTTATTTTTGTAACATACAATCTGAGTGGATAGCTCCTGTGGTCATCACACATGAGCGGATATATAGGTGGGCTAGGTTTGCAGGCGGCAACAATCTATGTGCTAAAAGAGTTGATCTCGAAAAAAGAGTTGATCCAATGCTTGGTTTTGTTTGGATTTTCCAACTATGACCATTGGATAGAGTGAATCAATGGCTTACGTTCAAAGTTATTCTCATAGTACTATAGAATGGTATAGGAACATGGAGAGATTTGGTTGATTTTATATCACTGAATAATATAAAATATTATGAGTGCAGACGCTCCACCCCAAGGTTTGTAGCTCCTTCTCGGTCGTCGGGAATCTATGTTCTTCCACTCTTTCGTTTAAGACATGAGCTTTGTTCATCCTATTGCCGGCACGCGGGACATCTATATGCCTCCATTTTACAAAAATCATACTATATGCCTCCATGACACGCGGGACATCTAGCATCAAGGTGGCGTGTCATGCAAGAAAATGGAGATATGCAGTGCGTAAGTGAGTCGTGCACTTTGATGGCACCTAGTACTACGCAATATTTTTTCTCCTCGATGGCACGTGAATAGTGCATGTACTTAATGACAGAGCACGGGATGGTAGCCATGGACATGGTTGGCCCTTTTTGAAGAGAGTACTAATAAATACGTAACTTTGATGTGTCCCGTCAACTCATAGAATGACGAGAAGCTTGCTTACTATGCCTTCTCCCTCGCCAACGCGTGCGTGGTGGCTCGCAGCACGAGGAGAAACTTTTGCGTACAAGCGGTGGACGTGCAGCAGTTCATTTGGTGTCAGATTGCCAGAAGTAGTACCATCATTATTGTTCAACTTCCGGAAGAGGAGAAGAGCCAAGCGCAAGGTCACCTACTAACCTAGTACAGTACTACTATAGCCAAAGCTGGTCTACCTTTTTAGAGCATGGTTAATTAATATAGGCGACTCTTGCAGCAACACATCATTTAGAGAAAGTACTCTCTTCGTAGGATCAAAGGAAGTGAAACAAAAGTTTGAGTGGATGCTAGATTGCCAATTAAAACATGATTAAATAGGGAAAAAAATCCTATAGCATTCTAACCTATGAATCAAATGACCAATGTAGGAAAATTATGAGGGGGGTCTCTCCAACAGTGTTCCTCGGCTCGCACCTAGCATCATGGTGGTCGAACTTGGAGTCATTCATCTGGTACACGTGGCATCTCAGATCTGGTGCTCCAATATTTGGTTGTCTCTATGTGATGTGGCAACTTCATATACTAACCGGATGCTGGCTATACTACTACAGTACTCACACTCCAAGAAGTAACTCGAAAACCATTCATAAATTAAGTCTATGACACGCATTTGCAAATGTATCATTCATTACATACAACAAGTCATCAACACACAACTACAACGATGATACATGTAGGATTATAGATTATTTCCAACAAAACATTCTAGTAAATACTGAAGTTTTCAGCACACAACAAATAACAAGCAATGAAATGAACTTCAACTCAACCAATACTCGACGTTGGAAACGCTTTCTTTGAACCATATGTGCTCTGGGAAGGGCCAGCCATTGTCAATATCGAGAGCAACGCAGGACTGATGATCCAGGCTGAAGCGGCATATATCAGGACCAGGGTAGGGAACAACCGCAATGTCCGAGGTATAGATACACTTGCTTCTCATAAATGTTAGTAACGTTGTGTCAATAGCAGCTGGATCGCCTTTCACCATCATTGGATAGTTTGTCCAAGGAAGAGCGAGTTTTCTCCAAGACTATCAATACTATACCAGGGAGAAGGTGTTGGCGCTAGCACACTATTATCCATCCCGAATACCCTGCAACGGGTGTTGGAATAGGTCCGGAGAGGGAAACCATGGGAGAGAACACCTTCTACCTCAGTAGTAATAATCACAGTGCACTGTATACAGACAAGAAGAGGTGATCCATCAGAATTAGTTGCCAGGTGCCGCTGAGTATATAAGTTCTGCTCATCCTCATGCTCGTGATCTTCACCATCGTCATCTCCCCCTTGGTTATAAAATTTTTCAACTATAGGTGGTGGAATGTTCACAAGACCTTGGAAACACAAGAACAAGGTTAATTAGTAAAGGGAAACTTGCTAACTCGCATGCATGTGGATGAAACAATTATAATTACGATGGAAGGCAAACATACCAAAACTATGAGGATCCCATGCAAAAACAGTGCCACGAGTGGTGGCAGCAAACACAAGATCCTCGTATTCAATTGCGTCATAGTACTCACCCATGTACAGAAACTAATTTTTGAGCAATATCCATGGACGAACCGTGGAATCAGTAAGGAAGGCAACAAGCTTGTCGAAGATAGCAACAACTTGATAGTTATTGTAATTACAAGAGTGGTTGGGAACTCGACAAATTGCTATCTTTCGTAGACGGCAGTCACCATGATCGTATTTGAACGTACGTAGATCATCTGTGTGCTCAACCTCAGGGCACTCTGAGATTTTTGGAAGTGGAATCCGCTGACGAGTGTACACATTCACAAGTTCCCATTCACAATTGTACCCAATATAAACAACCCAAGTTATCAAGCGGCATCAAGTTGCACAAGGCGAGGCCTCCGTTGTCTGCGCCCATGCGAACAAGCTTATAGCGAAGAAGATAAGGGAGATCAAACCGCTCCTAGACCCTTGGGTTCCTCATAATGATTTTATTAGTTGAGTCGAGAATCTTCTTGAATGAACCTGCCATGCTAGCTGAGGTGATGACATCGCACCGATCAATGAGTTCCCCCACCATGTCATCTTTCAGATAGGGGCAAGAATAACGGGGTCGTTTTCGGCTTGTTACCTCCATGGAGAAGACGATCGAACAATGGCAGAAGGAAGGGTGAAGGCAAATGGAGGAGGGAGGAAGAGCGTGCGACAACAGTTCCAAATCAAGAGGGAAAGGCGAAGAGTCGGTGGACGGTTGCCAGTTTGCCACAGTACACGAAGAGTCGCCCCGGCCTACACATCCTTTCGGAAATTGTACAAAAGGACTCGTTGTTGTCTCACTGACATGTTGGAATGGGACCACATGTCAACGAAACATGGTGTGTAATTGCTCGTGCAAAATGTGATCTGGCCGCGTTGGCCCGAAGTGCCGTATTATTTCTGGACTTTATTTTTTTAATGGTGTGTCGTTCAGTTTTGAAGCACGACTAACTGGTACTATTTGCAGAGAAAATATAAACTACTCTACCACTAGTCCACCTCTAGTACTAGTAGTATTAAAAAGATATATAGGCTGGAGCTTCAGAGCTTTATTGCAAAGGGCTGCCCACTTGCTTCTCATGCTATCACCCTCTCTCTAGATCTAAAAAAGACGACCTCTCTCTCCCTCCTCACCGGTGGTCGCAGATCCGCCGGGGAAGAAAAGGACGTGTAGTGTTGACGCACTCGTCGTCGACGAGGGAGGTCACGCACTGACGACAAGGCCGTCCTCTCAGACCTAGCGCCCGCGCGGGATGGCCTTCGTCCCCAAGCTCGCTGCCGTAGTGCGTGCGGAGTACGATGACCATGAGCGAAGCCACTTCCCGCCGACCCTCAGGTATGCTACATCTTTTTGAACCATACCCTTATTCTATTGCCCCATCTGCCATGTCACTGTATGTGGATCTTTTTCCACTCCACCATCTTCCCAATTTGCTATCCTCTGCTCTGCTGGTCACACAGAAGAAAACCTTAATTTGCACTATTAAAGGAAACCCTACTTCATGTAGACTAATCCATGTCTGGTTTGAATAAGGAAAGGAAGGGAGATTGTACTGTCCAAGAGAGAGGCATCGAACCCGCATCTAGGTTGAAAAGGGGAAAATCAGTAGCTAAGGAACGAGTCTCGTGTCTCTTGGTTGAAGAAGGGTAGAAAGGCATGACAACGCAATAGAGAATGACCAGGTCGATCGGTTTGTTGTCCTCACATAGGAAAAAGGTGGCTAAACATAACAAAAAATGGGACATAATCCACATATGCTGCCTGGATATTTGTTGCTCTGGGCAACCATACCTCCCTCACCACTCTATGCATCCGTGGAGGTACATCGTACTAGTGCGCCCACTGTCCGAATGGGCCTCCCATGCTCTTATTGTCACTTTTTTGTTGTTAGTATAATGCCAGCAGTCAAGTCAAGCAATGCTACTGAGAAAGTGATGCCACATTTAACTAATGTCGCACTCAGTCTAATGCCACTGATAAATTTAAGCAATGGCATTTAATGTCACTGGATTGTTTCAGGGTTAGCTGTTGATTGTGGATGTATTAAAGATTTTTTAGCTAAGGCATTCTAATGCTGTTGCACAGCCACTATACCAACGATGAAACTTGTTACTACCTTCAGATTTTTTGTACTGTTAATGCTTATAGATTACATACCTCACTTTCATGAGATAAGTTAATTTTTTTGTATAGTGTCACCAAAATGCCAGGTGCTGATGTCATTTTATTTTGGTTAAACTGCACAAAAAATTATGAAGACAAGAGGAAAGGTCAAGAGTGGGCACCTCCTCCTCTGGCTGTTCTCTTGATTCGTTCGATCAAGTTTTTATGTTTGATTGATTATCAAGATTGGGATAGTAATTTATGGCCCCCCCCAGTTCGAAATGATATTTACCTTGGAGGTACATGGTTTGCAATTTTTTTATACTGTCATTAGTTAATAATGCTAGTTACCTTCAGACTTTTGTATTTGATTTAATGCTCATGCACAACTAGTATACCAATGCTGAAACGTGTTACCTTTACATTTTGTATTGTTGATTCTTATAGAAATCTTCCAGTGCCAGAGTTTATTGAAATCTGTTCAGTAAAACCATTGTATTGTACCCTGTAATAAAATAACTACTCTACTGTTACACTAGCCACTAGATTAGTATATATTTGTAGTATTAGAAATTTTGAATGGTGTTGCATTAGCGTATGGACATAAATAAAGTGTGGCAAGCTTTCCCAGATATGTGCTCAAGAAAACTACTACATGTTTTTCTAAATAGTAGATGTTTTGGTACTTTAAACTAAACCGTGATAACGTCTTATATTAAGGAACAGAGGGTTTAGAGTTCACTCAAATTATCCCTGTAAAGCTAGTCACACCTTTGTTAAAGTTAATGTTCATTATGTTATCGAAGGAGGTCTGTAAGTTTGTCTCTAATGCCTATCGACTACATACCTGACATCATGATGTAATGTTAAGTCATTTCCTTTTGTATAGTGTCACTAAATTGTCAAGGTGGTGATGGAATTTTATTTTAGTTGAACTGCACAAAATATGCTTAAAAGAAGAGGAAAGGTCGGGAATCGATCATTCTTTCAGAAAGAACTATATATGCCTTTCTGACATCAGCCGATGTTGCCTTATTTATTCCTTAAAATAGGTGGTTAGAAATAGTATTGCTACCTTTTCCCATTAAGAAATTGGAATGCTTATATTTGTGAGTCTATGCTTCAACTAGTGCCACTTTTATAGTAATCACACTTTCCATATCTATGCAAATAGGGATGCTCGATTTTAGTGGAACTGCACAAAAAGTCCAAATGGTTCAACATTAGGAGCATGTTTTCTTCCAAACCTTTATATCCAATTGGTGGCACTATGAGCTATTCATTAAGAAGGTACATGGTTTGCTACTAACTTGCTACTCTTTTTGTACTGTCATTAGATAGTAATACTAGTGGTTTGCATGTGAATTTATTGGCAGGGTGGACCTACACTGGAGGTGCAGGACAGGATTCAATGATTGGATGCTCAATTTCGGTTGTATCGATTTCACCTCTTCCATCACTACGAACATGGATATCCTTGGTCTGATGAAGAATAGGCGCTATATTTCTACTCTGAACAAGAAAATCAATTCAGTATGAAATTGTCTAGGGCAAAACATGACTGTATCAAATTGTCCAGTGCAAAACATGACAGATGCTAAGCGGAAGAGACATGTTTAAACCGAAAATACAAGGTGGGGTATATGTTTACTAGCTGCTTGATATTTGTGCAGACAGAGATGTCTGCCCATTTCTATTTGGCAAACACACAAAGTGACCGCAATTTTGGTTCAACTGCACAAGAGAATAGTATAGTCACTGCATGTAGTGTCACAACAAAAAGATTGGATAGTCACTTCATGGACTGCAGTAAAGTAGTACTGTCCTATTTATTGGCCAAAACTAGGTGCTTCATTGCTTTGGTCTGATTATACAATGGGCATCATTTTGCCTAAGTTAAAGTTTGTATTCTGAAAATAGTCTCGCCATGTGATCGAGAGAAAACCAAATCATATTGCAGTGGATGTTCCTCCATCATGTGTGGTTCATTCTCATGGTTCCAGATGTTGGAGAAACCACTTATGTTTGCAAGAGGAATTGTAGACTTCAGAAACAAATTTGTCTTTCAGTTTGTACTGAATGTTGGCCAAGAGAAGCATCCATGTTAGTAGGAAGAACATATGTTTTTTCTAGATCTTTTCTTTTGGAGTAACATATTTGTATATGATCTGTGAATCATTGAGATGCATTAACATGTTGATCTTATGTATGGGAATCATACTAGTTGGTTTTAGTTGTGGCTGATCTTTGCTTTTGGAGCTACATATTTGTATATGATCTGTGAATCATTGAGATGCATTAACAGTTCCTTATATCTGTTCGCTCAGTGTTTACAAGTTACTGATCGAATCACTAGCTAGCCTACTAATGCGCTCCTGGCAGTTTTAGTTGCGACGCAAGATCCAAAGTGGTAGTTTTTTGAATAAAAATTCCTACCTCTGAAGAAACTAACAAGCTGCTCTGAAGAAAATGCCATGCGAATCTGAAGAAACTAGCAGCAAAAATGTTCGCAAATGCCTTATCTCCCAGGTAAAGTTCATCAACTAATGCCCTCGGCTGCGACTCGTTGCATGCTGCTCCACGTACAGGCTGCAAGCGATTTTGAGTGCCTGCATGCAGCCGGCCGTAATTATGGCAGCCAACCGATGCGAAAAAAGATGCGCTTTAATTGTTGCAGGCCTTTTAAATCCGTGGAATCATTATTGATGAGGGAGATGATTCGAGTGCACTCGTTTGACCATCATGCCCGCGTGCGACCCAGCACAGACGGGATCGGATGGCACAGTCAGAATTTCAGTTTCTCTAGTTTTCCATGGCAAGCTGGTGCGCTAAGCCGTGCCTGCTTAACTATGCATTGAATTCCGATGACCGTCACGCTACCTTCCGCCAATAAGTACTGTTTCCTGGCCTTCTATGGTGGCACCGTGACCCAACTCGCCCTATCCTCATAAGCCCCCACCGTCCCGACGTTGCTCGCCACTTATCCTCGCTCTCGCCACGTCCGCCATGCCCCCGCCCGTCCGCGATAGGCGAGGCCGGAGGCGGTCACCACCGAACTAGTGTTCGGTTTTCACCGGAAGGAAGACAGAGGGAGGAGGCATTCTATCGGTCTTTAGATGGCAATGCGAAGATCGAGGACTTGTTGGAGCGCGACCGCCTGGTGGAGGAGCAGGACTTGTTGGAGCGTGACCGCTTGGTGGAGGAGCAGCGTATCGCCGATTTGCGCCACCAGCGGGACATGGAGCAGCAGCGCACTGACGCTCTGAGTCGCGAGCAGAGCGCCCGCAACTGGGCCGACTACGTGGAGGCCGACGCCCGGCAAATAGCCCTGGAGTCTGTCGGGCACGCACGTCACGACACCAATTTTGACTATCAGCTCGTCAAGTGGGTTTCCCTCTTAGAAGCTGAAGCTTTGGTGGACCACGCCGGCATGGAAAGGGCCAACGTGCGCGAGCAACACGCCCTATCGCACCTCTAGCAAGTCCGAGGCGAGGCGGAGGACGCCGGTGCCGGCGTTTAGCATGTACTGCAGATGGCGGCCGGCATTGTCTAGTTAGCTGAGAGTAAGTTAGTACTTGTATGCTACTAGAGTATTAGTGGGAGTAGATAGTTAAGTTGGCTATGATGGTTGTCAACGTGGAAGTTTAGTACACTATATGTGGATCAGAACTGTTACTTTACTTTGAAGGTTGAACTTTCCATTTGAACGTATGGAATGGGCTGTTATTTTTTAATGGGTTGTATTTGTCCTCCACGAGTTTAGAGGCTGACTTGTGGGCCTACCAAGTTGATGCGTACACAATCAGGAGATGATTGTACGTGGAGAGAATGACAGCAGGGACCCGCCAAGGTCATGGCAGTACGCAAGCAAGTCCCTCCTTATTTCAAGCCAGTAGAAAAATGGCTCCTCCGAATGGATTTCTGACATCTAGGTCCCATGCCATTGTCAAATTAGTCAATAAACGAGAGAATTGCACAACGAGCGACTGACACCAGGGACCCAGCAGCTCGCCTAGTTATTTTTGTTTTGGGTTAATTTGATAAATGCCACTCCAAATTTGGTGTTTCTGAGAAATGCCACTTCAATTTGCAAACTTTGAGAAAAGCCATTTTATGCCATTTCCAGTGGCATTTTTTGAAGTCTAGAGTGGCGTTTTTCAAAGTTTGCAAATTGCAGTGGCGTTTTCCAAAGTTTGCAAAATTTGAAGTGGCATTTTTCAAAGTTTGGAAATTGCAGTGCCATTTTTATGAATCGCCATAATTGGAGTGGCATTTATCTAATTTGATTTTGGGACGAAAGCAAGGTGTCAACTGGGCTGTGCGGGGCACTCTGGCCTGTCTAGACAGCCTTCTCTTTTATGTTTACCATAGACCAGCCCAGTAGTTTTTTTTTCTTTTTGAAAATGGCTAGCCTAGTTGTTTTGTGATTTGCCAAGTAAGTCACTTTGTCAGGCCTGTTGGGCTGCAAATCTTTCAAGACGAGGAGAGCTTCATTCGGCTGGACAAGAAAATGGCCTATCAGTTATGAGAAATGGGCTGTACATTTTTAAAACACATCAAACCGGCAATTAGTTTCAAATTTCTTCTTTTCATTTCGAGATTTTAAATTGCATTAATTTTTATGCGTGGACAATTTGTTGGATTTTATATTGATATACATTTATTTTAAAATCAGTTTGAATGTGACTCGAAATTTCGGGATTAAAAACAGTTCGGACCACACCGAAATATGCAAAATTTCGTATAATTTTTTAACCGTGGCCACAATATGGGATGTAATGCTAACAAAAAGAATATGGGCTCCAAAAAAACCTTAAGAATTAGCAAATGGGCTGTAAATTATTAGAAATAATGGCAGATGGGTTGTATGCTGTTTTCCACAGATTTGAGGCTTTCCTAAAAAAACGTTGACGCACAAGCAGTGAGTGTTGGATGTCCATCCAACGTCCGTCGTGCTTCTTCAATCTCTGCTCTTCCTTCTCCAGCCGCTCAAACAAGCGCCGGCGGGACTGCCTGCTCCCTCCTCCCCGCTGTCGGTTGTGCTGCCGCGCAAGCCTCACCGCCCCACCGTACTCCCATCGCTGGCCTAGCCATCCCTCTACTCACCCACACCTGCTATTATTGTCCAGTGACGGCAGACGAACCAGTAAACCCTCGTATAGTCGTACTCCCCTCCGTGTGGGAAACAACTGCCGAGTCTTCCCTGCCTTCGTGTCGTTCCCTTCCTATGCCTCGCCATCGTCCACCGCCCTAGTGCTCTCGGTGTGGCCTGGTCAACGTGGTCAACGACCGACAAGCATCTGAAGTGGACTATACGTGGAGAGGCTGACAGCTGGGTCCACGGCCGCATGCAAGGAAATGCCTCCTTGTTATGCGCAAAATAATGATTCCTCCACCTGACATCTGGGACCAAACAAAAGGGCCTCTGTATTTCGCGTAAAAACGTTATAGCCGCTGACAGCTCGGACCCACCAGCTATATCTTCGCACGCAAGGAAGTGTGTCCTTATTACATAGAAAAAATGAATACTCCCGCTGCTAGCTGGGAACCAGTATAGTGGGAGGCTGACTTGTGGGCCTACTAATTTGACGGGGACGGAGTGCTTTGTCAACTTAGTCAATATGCACGATTCTAGCTCAAGTGACCATACGATGTCCATCCAACGGCCGTATTGCTTCTTCAACCTCTGGTCTTCTTGCTCCAGTCGCCCAAACCAGCGGCGGTCGTGCCTCGTGCTCCTACCTCCCGTGGCCGGCCGTGATGCGGCGGGGGCCTCACCGCCCCCTACTACTCCCACCGTCGGCCAGGCCATCCCTCTACTCACCCACACCCCCTGTTATTCTGTGGCGACGACAGCCTCACACCGCAGCGAACTAGCGAACCCTCATACTCCTCTACGCGTGGGCATCCACTGCCGTGTCTTCCCCGGCTCCGCGTCGTCCCCTTCCTGGGCCTCGCTGTCATCCACCGCCCTGGTGCTCTCGATGTGACATGGTCAACATGGTCAAGGAACGACTTCCATCGGAAGAGTACTATACGTGGAGAGTCTGACAGCTGGGTCCACGGCAGCCGCAAGGAAGTGCCTCCTTATTACGCGGAAAATAATTATCCCTCCACCTCACAGCAGGGACCCACCGGACGGGCCACCGTATTTGGCGAAAAAAATGTTTCCCCCCTGACTGTTGGGACCCACCAAATGGGCCACCTTCGCGTAAAAAACGTTCCCCCCGCTGTCAGCTCGGACCCACCGGAAGTGCCACCTTATTACGCACAAAAAAATGAATACTCCTCCTGCTAGTTGGGACCCACCTTGGTGGATGGCTGACTTGTGGGCCTACTAAGTCGACGCGGACGGAGTGCTTTGTCAACTTAGTCAATAGGAACGATTCTAGCTCCAGTGACCGTATGATGTCCATCCAACGGCCCTAGTGCTTCTTCCACCTCTGGTCTTCTTGCTCTTGCCGCCCAAAGCAGTGTCGGTCGTGCTGCCATGGAGGCCTCACCGCCCCCTACTATTCCCACCGCTGCCCAGGCCCTGTGGCGACATCAGCCTCACACCGCAGCTGAACCAGTGAACCCTCGTACTCCTCTCCCCGCGGGCTTCCACTGCAGCGTCTTCCCCGGCTCTGAGTCGTCCCCTTCCTAGGCCTCACCGTCGTCCACCGCCCTGGTGCTCTCGGCGTGGCATGGTCAACATGGTCAAGGAACCACTTCCATCGGAAGACTACTGTACATGGAGAGGCTGACAGCTAGGTCCACGGCCGCAGCAAGGAAGTGCCTCCTTATTATGCGTAGAATAATTATTCCTCCACCTGACAGCGGAACCCACCGGACGGGCCACCGTATTTCGCGAAAAAACGTTTCCCCTGTCTACTGGGACCCACCAGCTACATCTTCGCACGCAAGGAAGTGCGTCCGGGCAAAAAAATGACTCGCCCCCTTGACCGTTGGGACCCACCAGCTACATCTTCGCACGCAAGGAAGTGCCTGACAGTCAGGACCCACCTGGTCGAAGCATATGTAGCGTTGTCATTCTGGTCGGGAATGTGTACGTACATACTGTTCGATGTAGAGTCACACACGTTGAGGGAATCCTAGACTAAGGGGTCCTCGGGCGTCCGACCTGTTATCCATGGGCCGGACTGATGGATGTGAAGACATGAAGGCCGAAGACTGCACCATGTCTAGATTGGACTCTACTTGGCGTGGAAGGCAAGCTTGGTGACCGAAGATTCCTTTTTATGTAACCGACTCCATGTAAACCCTAGATCCCCTCAGTGTCTATATAAACCGAAGGGGATAGTCCGGAAAGTACAAATAAATATACTCATTACCATATTCACGTAGGCTAGGCTTCTAGGGTTTAGCCATTATGATCTCGTGGTAGATCAACTCTTGTAATACTCATATTCATCAAGATCAATCAAGCAGGAAGTAGGGTATTACCTCCATAGAGAGGGCCCGAACCTGGGTAAACATTGTGTCCCCCGTCTCATGTTACCCTCGATCCTAGACGCACGGTTCGGGACCCCCTACCCGAGATTTGTCGGTTTTGACACCGACATTGGTGCTTTCATTGATAGTTCCACTGTGCTGTTGACAAAAGGTTCAATGGCCCCTTCAATCGTCAATAATGACGCTGTCCAAAGAGGAACCTTCCTTCCCGGACAGATCTTCGTATTCGGCGGCTTCGTACTGCGGGCCGACTTGCTTGGCCATCTTGAGCAGATCGACAGCTATGTCCCTGCCCATCAGGTCAGATTCAGAAGCTTGAACTACGCCGTGGATATCCATAAAGACTTGATCTTCGAGGGATTTGAATCCGTGGTGATCGCTCCCCCTCATCCCGATGAACGTGACTTAAATCTTTCATCGAATCACACCCAGGAGATGGTTCCTGCGGCTGCAACGACCTTAGGGCCGAAGCAGATCGAGCCATCCAAGGCTGTAGAGTCCGCGGCGTTGGAGCCGCACATGGACTCAACGCCCTGCAATATTCGCTTTAACGGAACTTTGGACTCATCTCCAGCTATAAGTTCCGTACTGCGTACGCCCGCGGACACCGAGCTAGATCGGTTATCGATCTTTGAGTTCAGCTCCGCTAACGTTTTCCAGCACTCGCCTTTGGGTGACATGCTAAAATCTTTAAAGAATTTGACCTTGGAGATGGACTCACAGCCGAACTATGTCTAGTTCGAGCTAGAGACGGATTATGAGGAATTTTGCTTCCCACCCGCCACCCACTTCATAGCCACCGTCGATGACTTAACCGACGTGCTTGACTATGGCTCCGAAGACATCGACGGTATGGACGACGATGCCGACAAGGAGCAAGGCCAAGCATTCACTGGACGTTGGACGGCTACCTCTTCGTACAACGTGTACATGGTTGATACACCTAAAGGATCTGGCGATGACAAAGAAGGACCAGATGCAAATAAAACCTCCGAGACACAATCCAAATGCCGACGGCCCAAACTCCGCCCCAAGCCCCGCCGCTCAAAGGACGGCAACACTGGCACCGGAGAAAGTAGTACTCCGGGTGACGCCGAAAACAATGAAGACCCCGTCGAGGCTACATCCGAACAGGAACACGACAGCAGGCAAGACAACCCTAACGAACATGCCATAGAGATGACTCGGAGGATGATAGTTACCGTCCACCCTCCGAGGAGGAGACAAGCCTTGGCAACGAAGACTTCATTGTGCATGTGGATCCTCTCGAGTAGGAGCGCTTTAAGCTTCACCTCATAGCCACAGCAAGGAGCCTGAAAAAGAAACAACGGCAGCTTCAAGCTGAACAAGACCTGCTCATCGACAGATGGACTGATGTCCTAATAGCCGAGGAATATGGCCTCAACCGCCCAGCCATGAGCTACCCGAAACGCATATTGCTACCTCAATTCGATGAGGAGGCGCCGGAGCACATATCTCCCTCGCGTAATGCGGACCGACCACCATGTGGTCGGGACAGGGCGGCTGAACGGCCACCCTGCGGTCAGGATAAAGCGGCAACTCAAGCCGAACAGCAGCCCGCCTCACCGCCTCGCAGAAACAGGGACAGACCAGCTCGGGACCATACATACGATCTTCAGCAGGAATTGGACAGTAGAGTAGGACACAACAGATCTATATACGGATCGCAAGGACGTTTCCATACTCGGGACGACAGCTACCTATTCGGATGTGACAAACATAATCACACCCAAGCCGATAACCACAGACGGACGTCGTCGGAGATACGTCGTGACGCAGCCCTCTATAGAGGCGCCGCACACCCTCTCTACTTCACAGACGACGTGCTGGATCATGAATTCCCCGAGGGGTTCAAGCCTATCAATATTGAATCATACGACGGAACAACCGACCCTGCATCAAATACCTCCATGCACATGGCCTGAGGAGATGACCTCCATGCCATCAAATACCTCCCATTAAAGCTCAAAGGACCAGCTCGACACTGGCTAAATAGTCTGCTTCAGAAGTCCATCGGCAGCTGGGAGGACTTGGAAGAGGCCTTCCTCGACAACTTCCAGGGTACATATGTCCGGCCACCCGATGCCGATGACTTAAGCCACATAGTTCAAAAATCTAGAGAATCAGCCAGAAAATTCTGGACTAGGTTACTAACCAAAAAGAACCAGATCATCGACTGTCCGGACACTAAAGTCCTAGCGGCCTTTAAGCATAGCATCCGGGATGAATGGCTTGCCCACCACCTCGGCCAGGAAAAGCCGAGATCCATGGAAACCCTCACGGCACTTATGACCCGCTTTTGCGCGGGAAAGGATAGTTGGCTAGCTCGTAGTACAAACACAGCCAACAAAACAGGCCCCTCCGAGGCCAAAAATAGCACCGGCAAGCTCCGGTGTAACAGACACAAATGCCGAAGCAATGGCGATAGCGCCGATGACACTACAGTTCACACCGGATTCAATGGCTCCAAGTCCGGCCAGCGAAAGAAGCCCTATAAAAGGAGCAGCAGAGGACCATCCATCTTGGACCACATACTCGATCGTCCTTGCCAGATACATGGCACCCCAGACAAACCGGCCAACCATACTAACAGGGATTGTCGGGTCTTTAGACAAGCCAACAAGGTCAACAGCAGAAACAAGGAAGGAGAATCACAGAGCGAGGACGATGACGAGGAACCCCGGCAGCCGAACTCTGGGGAGCAAAAAAAATTTCCCCCTCAAGTTAAAATGGTGAACATAATATACGCTGCACACATCCCCAAAAGGGAGCGCAAGCGCGCACTTAGGGACGTCTATGCGTTAGAGCCAGTCGCCTCGAAATTCAATCCGTGGTTGTCATTTCCGATCACCTTTAACCGCCGAGATCATCCAACCAGCATTCGCCACGGTGGTTCAGCCGCACTGGTCCTCGACCCAATTATTGACGGATTTCACCTGACACGAGTCCTAATGGATGGTGGTAGCAGCCTCAACTTGCTCTATCAGGATACAATACGTAAAACGAGCATCGACCCCTCACGGGTCAAGCCCACGAAGAATACCTTTAAAGGAGTCATACCAGGCATAGAGGCCCATTGTATGGGCTCAACAACACTGGAGGTAGTATTCGGTTCCCCGGACAAGTTCCGAAGCGAAGAACTAATCTTCGATATCGTCCCATTTCGCAGCAGCTATCATGCCCTACTCGGACAAACCACATTCGCTAGATTCAATGCGGTGCCACATTACGCTTATCTCAAGCTGAAGTTGCCCGGCCCACGTGGTACCATTATAGTAAATGGAAACACGGAATGCTCCCTCCGTACAGAGGAGCACACGGCTGCCCTAGCAGCAGAAGTACAGAGCGGCCTTCTCAAGCAGCATTATAATCCGGCTGCCGAGCCCCTGGACATCATCAAGAGGGTCTAGACCACACTGCGGCAGGACAACTCGGCTCGTCAAGAGCCGAATTAGCAATTTGACCTCCATCCCAGCCCCGACGAGGCAATCGCACTAATACCACGCGTACATAAACTACACACTCAAAACCCCATGGGAATTGACGGAAGCATAACTCGTCCGCGATCCACTGTATGGCTCGACTGACCCTGGGATTCGCATGCTTTTACTTTTTCTTTTTTATGGGTTTTCTTCTCTTTTGGAGGTCTATGCGGACAACCTGCTTGCAGAACACACCAAGGGGGCTAGGAGCTCTAGCTTACAAGGGAATCCCCAGGTGGTCTCTACTGAACGATTGCCATACTTGCTTTTCATACCCGCACGTAGCTTGCCCTTGGTTGCGGCATGTTAAATAGCCCTACTTGCTTATCGCGCTACTTGTACAAAGTACGCCTTGACGTACTAGTTACATCACAATGGTGAATACACGGTAGCGTCAGCTTATTATTTCATTTTCCGTTTACTCACCTCGGTATTAATTACTCACTGCACACGTACACCATGGTATTACTATGCCAGGGGCTTCATTACACCCAACACTACGGCAATAAAAAGTCTGAACACTTTTATAGTATAGTTTGGCACCCCGAACTTATAGCATTATATGCATCGGCTCCGAATCATGTCTTTGGTCAATAGTTGGCTTGCCCGGCTCCTGTGCTTTCTACCTTATGTTCCGCTATATCGGCTAGGGTAGTAAAGGGAGAACTACTGCGATTGTGTCCTGGTTCTTCCGGACGAGCACCTCAGTAGAGAAAGCTGAAAACTGACTGTCATGATGTAGCGAGAGCCGGTCAGTTGTTCAAGAGGTTCCAAATTGTTAGAGATTCTTTTCTGCTTCTAGTTCAGACTTCCGAATACTAGGGGCTTCGCCAACTTTCTTAATTTTCAAACTCCTATGGCTAAGTGAGGGCGGTAAAGGCCGCATAGTCTGATTGCCTTGTTCGTTGCGCTAAACATCTCCTTTAAGGACCAGAATGTGGAATAAAGAGTGTTTAGATTTATCCCGAACACCCCCGTACTATCTACGTGGGGGTAGAAGCCGACGACTGGTCAACCCTCGGAGTTAATAAACGGCCGCACAGGAGGTAAATTTAAACCATAAGCATTATACTACATAACACCATTGTTCCATATTACAGGGAAAAGTAATACACATGTTCTCATGGGAATATGATATCCTTCGAACATTGCTCCACCACAAGGCGGGACCCCTCCAGGACACCATCAAAATAGTGCTCGGGCCGACAATGCACCTTGCCCTCCGGTGGCCTCTCGTTCATTAGCTTCTTGGCATCTAGCTTCACCCAATGTGTCTTAACGCGGGCAAAGGCCATACGCGAACCTTCAATACAGACCAACCGCTTCACGGCTTCAAGCCACAGACAGGCACTCACAAGCCGATGCACAAGCCCGAAGTAGCTGCTAGGTATAGGATCGGCAGGCCACAACCAGACTATCAGGTCCTTCATGGCTAGCTCTGCCAACTTATGCAGCTCGACCAACTGCTTTAGCTGGTCGCTGAAGGGCACCGGATGTTAGGATCCCAGATATTGGGACCAGAATAGCTTCTCTATAGACATCCCTTCTTCGGCTCTATAATGCTCGGCAGCATTTGACACACTATGCGGCAGATCTGTAAACGCCCCTGGAAAATCCAAATTCAGGATAAGTACAAGGAACATTTCTTCTACACACTTGCTATGCATGGTGAAAGATTTACCCGCTGTAATCTTCTTGGCCGCGTGAATTTCCTCGAGGGCGCTCTGGGCTTCGGCTCGTGCATCCTGCGTGCTCTGGCGGGCCTTCACCAATTCGGACTCTTGCACCTTACAATCACGCTCCAAGGACTCAAATCTCTCTATCGCGCCCTGGAGCTGTTGCTGTGCCTCGCCAACCCGGGCCTCGTGCTCCTCGCGCGAGGCGCATTCCTTGGCCACTTTGTCCTCGGCCTCGGCTAGCGCCTTCTTAAGGGCCGCCACCTCGGTCGTGGCCACTAATAAAGTTTATGACACTTTAATCCGGCTGGAATACTCATTTTTTTCGAACAGTACCCACAGGTTACTGCATACCTTGGCTATCTTCTAGTTGCTTCTTCACGAGGACGAGCTCCTCCTCGGCCGCTCCAGTTTCCGCTTCAATCCGGAAACTTCCACAGCATGAGCAGTGGCAGCCTACAGCGATACCTGCTTATTCACATAGAAAACTCATGTTAGACTCCTGCGATATTTATTCTCGATCCTCCGTTTGGCTTTTCCTCCCGAACACCAAACAGAGCATCAGGGGCTACTGTCTATACGGTGATATTTTTCCTACAATCACATTACTCACCTCAAAGCCTGTTAGAAGGCTGGTGTAGGCTTCGGTCAGTCTGCTTTTGACAAACTGAACCTTCTCTATCACCGTGTCCATAAGGACACGATGCTCATCCACGATAGAGGTGCCTCGTTGCGCCTCCAACAGATTAGCCGGTGCCTCTGGTTGGACAGAGGTCACCGGTGGAACAGGCACATTCCATCCTTGAGGGGAATGCCGTTCACTGGACCCCGGAGCCATGTAGATCTCCGGAATGGTATCCGGCTGAGGCCCGAAGGGAACTCAGGCCCCGTCACTAGTCCCCGTGGGGACTTTTCCCCTTGTATGTCTGGCGGCCAAAGAGTCATCCTGGGACGTCAACTCGATGGTCTCCGAAATCTCCCCCCGGCCTAGGAAATTCTTTTTGGACACCACCTCGTCATCACCCTTGGGTGAGATGGAATGAGCAGGTGGCGGAGACATGCCAGCCATCTCCTTCGAGTCCAGCGAATCCTTTGTCGAGGATCGCGGGGAGCCATCGCGTGCCGGACTGCAATGACAAGGTTTAAGATGTATCAATATTACAAACCGAGAAGGCCAGATGTTTTTGATTCTGGTACTCACGAGGTGGCCCGAGGCTTGGTCCGGCCAGGTCGCTCTGGACTGCTGTCAACATCCCGCGCTGAGTTATCCACGAGGGAGCCTCTCCTCCAAACTCGTGGAGGCCTCCCTTTTCTCCCTTCCTCCCGTAGGAGGGGATTCACCTACCTCCTCTTCATCATCGTTGGTGGCTGAGGGGTCTATCTCATTGTCAGAGGAGATGACCAAGGTGCTCCTTCGGCGAATCCCACTCCTGGTCCCCTTGGCTGTGGTTTTGACCTTCTTCTCCGGCACATCGTAAGGCGCCGGAAATAGCATCTCCGTAAGGAGTGGGGTTTCTTTGTCTTCGGATAGCAGAGCTGGACTATTAATCCGTCCCGCTAGGTCGACCAGGCATGAAAAAGAAATTGATAAGAAGGCTTAGTATCCTTCCTCAAAGTGTGTCCTTAAAGACTATACCTTGATGGCTTACCGAATTGGCCTGACGCTTAAAGCTGAGCCTGCGATCTTTGGTCAAGGGTGGCGGCGTCTCGCTGCCCTTGAAAAGCACCTTCCAAATATCTTCGTGCGTCGTGCCGAAAAGCTTTAGCAGCATCTAGTGCTCGGCCGAATCGAACTCCCACAAATAACAGGTCCGACGCTAACATGGGAGGATCCGACGTACAAGCATGACCTGGATCACATCAACGAGCTTGATCTTCTGGGTTATCATATTCTAGAGGCATGTTTGGAGCCCCGTGATCTCTTCCTAAGATCCCCAGGTTAGGCCCTTCTCTTGCTAGGAGGTAAGCCGCATCAGGACTCCGGATCGGAATTTGGGAGCCGCCGCCCAGTTGGCGTCGCGCAGCTCGGTGATATAGAACCACCCCGATTGCCATCCCTTCACCGTCTCTACAAAGGAGCCTTCAAGCCAGGTGGTATTGGGCATCTTGCCCACCATGGCACCTCTGCACTCGGCCTGTTGGCTGCGCACCACCTTTGGCTTTACATTAAAAGTCTTCAGCCATAGGCCAAAGTGAGGTGGGATGCAGAGAAAGGCTTTGCACACAATATGAATGCGGAGATATTGACGATAAAGTTGGGGCCAGATCGTGGAAGTCCAACCCATAGTAAAACATCAATCCACGGAGAAATGGATGAAGAGGGAATCCCAACCCACAGACGAAGTGTGTGAGAAACACAACCCTCTCATGCGGCTCGGGGGTAGGGACGATTTGCCCTTTTGTCGGGAGTCGGTTAGCAATCTCCTTGGCTAGATAGCCAGCCTCCCGGAGCTCCATGATGTCCTTCTTCTTAACGGAGGAGGCCATCCGCTTGCCTCTAGCTCCAGATTCGGACATGATTTGAGTGCCTTCTTGAACAAGGAAAAGCTGAAAGCTTGGGCGCTAGAGCTCAAGGACGGAAGGACTGAATATGAAGAAGGGTGTGGGTAAAGGGAGAGTGTCATTATCCCCTTATAAAGGCCGTGAATATCAAGTGCCTCCCCACTCGTCCTAAAAACTCGCCTATTCCCAAGAGATGTACAAACGGCACGGTTGGGTTACCCATGCCCGCATTGATGAGAATCCCGCCATAAGGGACACGATCTCTGCTTTGACTAGACGAGCCAATGGCAACCGCGTCTCAAGACATGGAGCGGTAGATGAAAAACGGTTCAAAATTATAACCGGACAGACGCGATGTCGTGTTGGAAAAAAGCTGTCAACAGACTAGATTCGTGCAAATATTATATTCTCTATGCGGTTGTGTATGGTGTGTCTAACAGGTCAGGATATGATCATTGCATCCGAAGACTATCATGGAGTTCGGAGAAAGGGAAACTCGCCTTACAATGCCGAAGACAACCAGCGCGCCGGACTCCTCGTCATTGAAAGCCAGGTTCAGGGGCTACTGAGGGAGTCCTAGACTAAGGGGTTCTCGGGCGTCCGGCCTGTTATCCATGGGCCGGACTGATGGACTGTGAAGACATGAAGGCCGAAGACTGCACCGTGTCTAGATTGGACTCTACTTGGCGTGGAAGGCAAGCTTGGCAACCGAAGATTCCTTTTTATGTAACCGACTCCATGTACCCTAGATCCCCTCGGTGTCTATAAACCGAAGGGGATAGTCTGGAAAGGACAGATACATGTACTCATTACCATATTCACGTAGGCTAGGCTTCTAGAGTTTAGCCATTACGATCTCGTGGTAGATCAACTCTTGTAATACTCATATCCATCAAGATCAATCAAGCAGGAAGTAGGGTATTACCTCCATAGAGAGGGCCCAAACCTCGGTCAACATCGTGTCCCCCATCTCCTGTTACCATCGATTCTAGACGCACAGTTCGGGACCCCCTACCTGAGATCCGCCAGATTTGACACCGACACACGTGTCGTAGTAGAGGCGCGCACGTAGCATGTACATGTACGTACAACAGAGAGGGTGCAAGAAATTAAATACGGCCATGTACGTACATACGGGGTCTCGAACGCCTACTCACGCGTACGTATGGCCAGGGCTCGTGTACATGGCTGGGTCGGAATGGAGAAACTGCAGCGGCGGTGTGTTCATGGGGAGGGAACGGAATGTGCCGTGTTCATCTGGAGGCAACGGAACGCATGGGAGCCAACCGGCTTGGACGGAACACCCGACGGAAATGAGGCCTTGCGTACAGCAGAACGGATGAAACGGCCTTGTGTTCGACCGGCCATGTTCGAAACGGGATCATGTTCATTGGGAGGGGTCTGGCGTACCGCAAAACGGAGGAAACAGACCTCCTGATGTTGAAACGGGGGTCCTGTTGATCGGGAGGGGTGTGGCGTACTGCAAAACAGAGGAAACAGACTTGTGTTGGAGTGCTACAATCGAAACGGGGGTCATGTTCATCGGGAGGGGTGTGGCGTACTACAAAACAATACTCCACGGCATATTGTTCATCTCCACCGTCGACCCCCTCCAGCCTCCACGGGCTACTGTTCATCCACTGTTGACCTCCTCCAGCCTCCACCTGTGACTGTTCATCCACGGGTTCATGTTCATGCAGCCTCCACCGCGCGCTACTCCACCGGATACTATTCAACCAGCCCTCTCCATGGGCTCCTGTTCAACCACCCCTCCATGGGATACTGTTCATCCAGCCCTCCACCGTCTACTGTTCATCCTACCCTCCACGGGGTGGTCCTGTTCATCCAGCCCTCCACGGGGTCCTATTCATCCAGCCCCAACCGGCTCGATCGATCGGGGTCCTGTTCATCCAGCCCCAACTGGCTTGATCGATCGGGGTCCTGTCCATGCAGCCCCAACCGGCTCGATTGATCAGGGTCCTGTTCATCCAAAGGCAACACCACAGGGTCCTGTTCATCCACCCCCACCAGGTACTGTTCATCCAAACCCCTAGCAACACTCATTGTTCATCCAAAGGCAACACCACGGGGTCTTGTCATCCACCCCCATCAGGAACTGTTCATCCAACCCCCCCAGCAACACTCACTGTTCATCCAGAGGCAGCATCGATCGGCTTCAGTTAGCAGCAGTAGCGAAGGAATCGCTCGATCGGGTTCAGTTAAAACCATAGATCAATCGCTTGGGTTTAGTAATGCGTAGCCTGCAGTGCAATCGCTCGGGTCCAGTTAGAGCCCAACGCCTCGCTCGGGTTCAGTTAGAGCCGAACACCTCGCACCCACGCGCGTGCATGTATGAGAGAAACGTGCATCGCTCGGCCCCAACCACCCACCGTAACCGGGAACACCCCGATATTTTCCTTGCCCTCGCTTCTACCACGGTTTTTTCCATCATGGACGGCCCAAAGAATGTCATGCAGCTCCGTCTCCAGCCTTCCCAGGAACAAAAGCCCATTTTCTGTCATGATTTTTTGTCATAGAAGTAGGACCCCACCACATCTATGATGATACCGGGTTTTGTCATAATTATCATCATAGAAGTGTCATAAGTATGACAGGAAAAAAATTCATTCGGCCCAAAATGTCACGGATGTGTCTTTTTTTGTAGTGTACTCTATTAAAAGGAGGCCTTAATATCCCTTAGTTTCCAATAGGACCCCGCTTCCACGGGAGGGTAGGACAAAATATGTCATGCAAGTTCTTTTACATAAGCACGTATGACTATATTCGGAATACATGCCTACATTACATTGATGAATCGGAGCTAGTTATGTGTCACCCTATGTTATAACTGTTGCATGAATAATCGCATCCGGCATAATTCTCCATCACCGATCCAATGCCTATGAGCTTTTCCATATATTGTTCTTTGCTTACTTACTTTTCTGCTGCTACTGTTACAATCACTACAAAACCCATAAACATTACTTTTGCTACCGTTACTTTTTGCCACCGTTACCACTACTATCATATTACTTTGCTACTAAATACCTTGCTGCAGATCTTAAGTTTCCAGGTGTGGTTGAATTGACAACTCAGCTGCTAATACTTGAGAATATTCTTTGGCTCCCCTTGTGTCGAATCAATAAATTTGGGTTGAATACTCTACCCTCGAAAACTGTTGCGATACCCTATACTTGTGGGTTATCAAGACCATTTTTTGGCGCCGTTGCCGGGGAGCATAGCTCTATTCTTTGAGTCACTTGGGATTTATATCTTCTTATCATTATGAAGAACTTGAAAGATCAAAGAACCAAGATTTTTCTCTCAACTACGAGGGGAGGTAAGGAACTGCCATCTAGCTCTGCACTTGATTCACCTTCTGTTTTGAGTAAGCTTGCGACACCTAAACATGCTTCTGCTATTAATTCTTATATGTCGCATGTTATTGATGATGCACTTCTGCTATGCATGATACTTATGATGAAACTACTTCTATGCTTGATAATACTATGCCACTTGGTGAATTTCTTGATGGACAACTTGCTAGGGCTAGAGAGAATGAAATTATTGAAACTAATAATATTGATGAAAGTGATGATGAAGATTCTCCCCCTAGATATGAATTGCCTGTTGTGCCCGAGGGTTATGTTATGGATGAAGAAACTACTAGAGACTTTCTTGCCTGCAATGATAGAAGTGATCTTAAGAAACTATTAGCTAAGCTGAAAGAGAAATCTCTGAATGCTAGAATGAAATATGATCATGCCTATGCTACTTCACCTATCTTTATTACTGATAAGGATTATGATTTCTCTGTTGATCCTGAGTTAATTACTTTGGTTGAATCTGATACTTTCTATGGCTATGAATCTGAAACTGTTGTGGCTCATCTTACTAAATTAAATGATATAGCTTCCATGTTCACTAATGATGAGAAAACTCGCTACTATTATATCCTTAAATTATTTTCGTTCTCATTAAAGGGTGATGCTAAGATATGGTTTAATTCTCTTGATCCTGATTGTGTGCGTAGTCCCCAGGATATGATTTACTACTTCTCTGCTAAATATTTCCCCACTCATAAGAAACAAGCTGCTTTAAGGGAAATATATAATTTTGCGCAAATTGAAGAAGAGAGTCTCCCACAAGCTTGGGGGAGGCTTCTCCAATTACTTAATGCTTTGACTGATCATCCTCTCAAGAAAAATGAAATACTTGATATCTTTTATAATGGACTAACCGATGCTTCCAGAGATTGACAGGATAGTTGTGCTGCTTGTGTTTTCAGGGAAAGAACAGTTGATCAAGCTGAATTGCTCTTGAATAATATGTTGACTAATGAAAATAATTGGACACTTCCTGAGCCAACTCCTAAGCCAACTCCGAAGAAAAGGGGTATTCTATTTCTCAGTCCTGAAGATATGCAAGAGGCAAAGAAATATATGAAAGAAAAAGGTATTAAAGTTGAGGATGTTAAGAATTTAGCACCTATTGAAGAAATACATGGTCTTAATTCATCACCTATTGAAGAAACACACAGTCTCGATAACCTGACACAGGTAGTAAAGGTAAATTCTTTCTATAGATTTGATGAAGGTGATATTCCTCGTAATAAGTTTGTTAGACAATGTTTGGATGAATTTGATAACTTTATGGTTAAGCAAGAAGATTTTAATGCTTATTTTGGTGGACAACTGAAACGCAATGCTTATATGATTGAACACTTGAGTGATTATATGGCTAGTGTTAAAGGTGAACTTAAACTTATTAGTAAACATGCTTCTATGGTTACCACTCAAGTAGAACAAGTTCTTAAAGCTCAGAATGATTTTCTCAATGAATTAAATAATAAGAAGAATGATAATGCTATTAGAGTTATGACTAGAGGAGGCGAAATGACTCAGGAGCCTTTGTATCCTGAGGGCCACCCTAAGAGAATTGAGCAAGATTCTCAGAGAACTACTATAGATGCACCTAGTCCTTCTAAAAGGAAGAGAAAGAAAAATTATAGGACTTTGCATGCTTCTAATGAACCTGTTGTTGACACACTTGAGAATAACAATGATATTTCTATTTCTGATGCTGAAACACAATCTGGTAATGAACATGAACCTAGTGATAATGTTAATGATGATGTTCATGTTGATGCTCAACCTAGTAATAATGATGTAGAAATTAACGTGATGTTGATCTTGATAACCCACAATCAAAGAATCAACATTATCATAAGAGAGACTTTGTTGTTAGGAAGCATGGTAAAGAAAGACAACCATGGGTTCAGAAACCCATGCCTTTTCCTCCTAAACCATCCAAGAAAAAGGATTCTGAGGATTCTGAGTGCTTTGCTGAAATGATTAGGCCTATCTTTTTGCATATGCGTTTGACTGACATGCTTAAAATGAATCCTTATGCTAAATATATGGAGGAAATTGTTACTAATAAAAGAAAGATTCCGGAAGCTGGAATTTCCACCATGCTTGCTAATTATACTTTTAAGGGTGGAATACCAAAGAAACTAGGAGATCTCGAAGTACCAACTATACCATGCTCCATTAAAAGAAACTATGTTAAAACTGCTTTATGTGATCTTGGAGCCGATGTTAGTGTTATGCCTCTGTTTATACCCTAGACTTGATTTGAATAAGTTGACACCTACTAAAATGTCTTTGCAAATGGCTGATAAATCAGCTGCTATACCTGTAGGTATTTGTGAGGATGTCCCTGTTGTGGTTGCAAACGTTACTATATTAACGGACTTTGTTATTCTTGATATTCCTGAGGATGATAGTATGTCTATTATTCTTCGAAGACCCTTTTTGAATACTGCAGGGGCTGTTATTGATTGCACCAAAGGCATTGTCACTTTTCATGTTAATGGTAATGAGCATACGGTACACTTTTCGAGGAAACAACCTCAAGTCCACAGTATTAATTCTATTCGAAAAATTTCAACAATCACTCTTGGAGGTTGTGAATTCCCTCTTCCTACTTTTAATAAGAAATATGATATTCTTATTGTTGTGGATGTGCATATCCCCGTTGAGATAACATAGTGTTATTCGAAATTTCTCTGGTTCCATGTTATTCGGAATGAGTTTGTTAACAAGACTTGATCAACCTTGTTAGTGGATTCCTTTTGATGAGCATGAGATGGATGAAGTTAGAAAACACAACTCTATGTACCCTCTTTTTACTTTTTTTTATCTATATTAAAGAAAGCAAAATTAGTATTTTCTGTCTGTTTTCTGAATTATCCATGCAATAAAAAATACCCCGAAAATAAAAGTTCTCCAAATGCCCTGAAAATTAAATATGTTTTTTTCTAGAATATTTGGGAATATCTGGCACTGATAACACACCAGGGGAGCAAGCAACTGGACACGAGGGTCTAGGGCGCGCCTACCACCTGGGCGCGCCCCCTGCCTCATGGGCCCATGGTGGTTCCCCTCCACTTATTCTAGCCACCACACACTCCCTCTTCCTCCCAAAAAAATCTCCAACCAGCTCAAGCACGAGTTCTAGCTCATCTTGCTGCCATCGATCTCCTAGCTCAAAGCTCCATTCACAAAACAGCTTTGGGGGATTGTTCTTTGGTATGTGACTCCTCCAATGGTCCAAATTGTTTTTGTTCTAGTGCTTTATTCATTGCAAATTTTTGCTGCTTAGGTGACCTGATCTTGAGCTTGCATGTCAAATTTAGGTGGTCAAAAGTATTTTTAATGCATGATATATTCTCTAGGCACTTGTGGGAGTAGTTGCTATCAATTTTGTTGAGTTTGGCCCACTTTTATTTTGAAGTTACTAAAAATTTCAGAAATTTTTCAGAGGAAGAAATATGTTTAGGAAAATGTACCAAGGTGGTTCTTCAAGGAAGCAAGGACCCAGACCCGCAATATGCGATGCAGACGATGAACCACCGAGGGACGCTCAAGTGCGGCCTTGTGAATGGTCGTCAAAGGATTTCATGGTCCAAGCAGGAATTAAAGAGGAATTTGATGCATATGTGTGTAATGCTGATCTGGAGAGCTTCAAGGCAGATAAGTGCCAGCAATACCTCTATTTAACTGATTTATTTGTGAGAAGGTTTAAATTTTCATCCTCGCGCAATTCACAAACTGTCCTGTTTGATCTTTATGATAAATATTATACCATGGATTTAGAGGATTTTAATACCGCCTGCAAACTCCCGCAATGGGGTACTGCTAGTGAACCTAGCAAATATGAGCTTAGAGATTTTCTTGCTAGTATTACAGTGGGGGAATCTAGAGATGTAACACAAGCCACCATAGGGAGCATTCATTTTCTGGCTATACATTATTTTGCTCTGTTCATAGGAAGGTGCATAAATGGTCAAGATGAAGCATGTCACATGTGTGTACCTGATCTTAGAGTTCTCAAGAGAGCTATTGTAGGAGATAAACAATACAACTTGGGGGCTATTGTTGCACGTAGGTTGCATAATAATCGTATTCATGGAGATTTCTTTGGTGGAAGTTATGCAACTCATATAGCTAACTTTCTTGAGATACCCATACATGGAGATGATATTGAGTTGCCTCCTTATCTAGATTATGATGCTATGCTTCGTCATCAGTTTGTTGAGAGGAACGACCAGTCCCTCCAGTACCAACTAATATTTGACAAACGATGCACCTATCATGTCGCTCTCCCTGCTCCCTCTTTCTTTGACTTTCACGCAAAGGGGAGATATGTTAGAACCAGGGAGGAGGCGAACGTGTATAAGAGGAGGACGGAGACAGCTCGCCTCCAAGAGCAGCTCATGAGGCAATAGCTGCTGCATCACAGTACAACCCCAACTATAACTTTGGATATCTGCCAGGCCAGCCGTGGCCATAGACCAACTTAGGCCAAAAGCCTAAGCTTGGGGAAGTACGTACTTCTCACCGACATTACATTCCTATTTTCACACTCATGCTAGTTGTTGGTGCTCGTACTTTTTCATTGTAATATCCATGCTACTTTATTTCCCTTTTTATGCTTTCTTATTGTGTGTTTAATAAACCTTAAGAAAAACCAAACAATTTAGTTGTAGCTTTTAGTTAGTTTGCTTTCCATGCCTGTAGTGATAGTAATTGAAAAGAAAACCAAAAAATATTTCTTGTTCTTCTTTAGCTTGTTGGGAGCTTTCCCGTGTAAATAGTTTTGTTTATTTTCTTTGGGGGTCGAGAGGAGGAGACCATAATGAAAATGTTGAGTGGCTCTCATATGCATTATTGTTGATCTAACAAAGAGCCCATATTACCTTGTCTTCTCTCTTGAATTGAATGCTTGCAGATTCTAGCTTAGTCCAATGCACATGCACTATTATTATTATCCGCACTATTCAGTCGTGCAAGTGAAAGGCAATAATGATGATTATATGATGAACTTATTGAGATGAGAAAAGCTGGTATGAACTCGACCTCTCTTGTTTTTGTAAATATGATTAGTTCATTGTTCCTGATTCAGCCTATTATGAAAGAAACATATTTGCAATGACAATTAGAGATTGTAGTTGCTTATACCATGCTTAATTAGCTAGGAATTTATAATGGTTTACCTTACGTTCCAACATGCTATTAAAATGGTTGTGATGTGGTATGATAGGGTGGTATCCTCTTTTGAATGATTCGAGTGGCTTGACTTGGCACATGTTCACGCATGTAGTTGAAACAAAATCAACATAGCCTCTACGGTATTTATGTTCATGGTGCATTATATCCTACTCATGATTGCATTCGGTGTTGATTAATTTTAATGCATGTTCATGACTGTTGTCACTCTCTAGCTGGTCGCTTCCCAGTCTTTTTCTAGCCTTCACTTGTACTAAGCGGGAATACTGCTTGTGCATCCAATTCCATAAACCCCAAAGTTATTCCATATGATTCCACCATACCTACCTATATACGGTATCTACCTGCCATTCCCAGTAAATTTGTATGTGCCAAACTCTAAACCTTCAAATAAACATTATGTTTTGTATGCTCGAATATCACATGTATCAACTATGGTTGTCTGTATCTTCCATGCTAGGCGGGTTATTCTCAAGAGGAGTGGACTCCGCTCCTCACTCACGAGAAAATGGCTGGTCACCGGGATGCCCAATTCCATGCTTTATGCAAATCAAATCAAAATAACTACAAACAAAACTCCCCCGGGACTCTTGTTAGTTGGAGGCACTCGTTCTTTCGAGAAAGCCATGGATTGGTGCTTGTTTGTGGAGAGGCAGTATAAACTTTACCATTCTATTTGGGAACCGCCTATAATGTGTGTAGCATGGAAGATATCGAGATCTCTCGGTTGTTATGTTGACAATGAAAGTATACCGATCAAAATATTATTCATATCTATTTCAAAGCCGAGCTCTGGCACCTCTACAAATCCCTGCTTCCCTCTGCGAAGGGCCAATCCATTTACTTTTATGTTGAGTCATCATCCTCTTATTAAAAGGCACCAGTTGGAGAGCACCGCTGTCATTTGCATCCATTATTGTTAGTATACATTGAGTATGACTTGACTGGATCTCTTTTACCATGAATTACAATATCTGTTCAGTCCTTGATCTTTAAAGGTGATCTGCATTTATGTTTTGCGGTCTCAGAAAGGGCTAGCGAGATACCATCATGTTATATCATATTATGATTGTTTTGAGAAAGTGTTGTCATCCGAGATTTATTATTATTGCTCGCTAGTTGATTATGCCATTGATATGAGTAAACATGAGACCTAAATGTTATTGTGAATATGGTTAGTTCATAATCTTTGCTGAAAACTTGAATGATGGCTTTTTACATATTTACAACAACAAGAGCAAATAGAGTTTGTAAAAGTTTTTCTTGATCACTTTCAGTTTATCAACTGAATTTCTTGAGGACAAGCAACGGTTTAAGCTTGGGGGAGTTGATACGTCTCCGTCGTATCTACTTTTCCAAACACTTTTGCCCTTGTTTTGGACGCTAACTTGCATGATTTGAATGGAACTAACCTGGACTGACGATGTTTTCAGCAGAATTGCCATGGTGTTATTTTTGTGCAGAAATAAAGCTCTCGGAATGACCTGAAAATCAACGGAGATTATTTTTGGAATATATAAAAAATACTGGAAGAAGAATCCATGTCAGAGGGCCCACACCCTGTCCACGAGGGTGGGGGCGCGCCTACCCCCTGGGCGCGCCCCCTTCCTTGTGGGCCCCCTAACGCTCCACCGACCTCAACTCCAACTCCATACATTCGTGTTCGGGGAGAAAAATTAGAGAGAAGGATTCATCTCGTTTTATGATATGGAGCCGCCGCCAAGCCCTAAACTCTCTCGGGAGGGCTGATATGGAGTCCGTTCGGGGATCCGGAGAGGGGAATCCGACGCCATCGTCATCATCAACCTTCCTCCAGCACAAATTCCATGATGCTCACCGCCGTGCGTGAGTAATTCCATCGTAGGCTTGCTGGATGGTGATGGGTTCGATGAGATTTATCATGTAATCGAGTTAGTTTTGTTAGGGTTTGATCCCTAGTATCCACTATGTTCTGAGATTGATGTTGCTATGACTTTTCTATGCTTAATACTTTTCACTAGGGCCCGAGTGCCATGATTTCAGATCTGAACCTATTATGTTTTCATGAATATATGTGAGTTCTTGATCCTATCTTACAAGTCTATAGTCACCTATTATGTGTTATGATCCGTTAACCCTGAAGTGACAATAATCGGGACACATATCGGTGATGACCATAGTTTGAGGAGTTCATGTATTCACTATGTGTTAATGCTTTGGCCCGGTACTCTATTAAAAGGAGGCCTTAATATCCCTTATTTTCCAATAGGACCCCGCTGCCACGGGAGGGTAGGATAAAAGATGTCATGCAAGTTCTTTTCCATAAGCACGTATGACTATATTCGAAATACATGCCTACATTACATTGATGAATTGGAGCTAGTTCGGTGTCACCCTATGTTATAACTGTTGCATGAATAATTGCATCCGGCATAATTCTCCATCACTGATCCAATGCCTACGAGCTGTTTCATATATTGTTCTTCGCTTACTTACTTTTTCGCTGCTACTCTTACAATCACTACAAAACCCAAAAACATTACTTTTGCTACCATTACTTTTTGCCACCGTTACCACTACTATCATATTACTTTGCTACTAAATACCTTGCTGCAGATATTAAGTTTCCAGGTGTGGTTGAATTGGCAACTCAGCTGCTAATACTTGAGAATATTCTTTGGCTCCCCTTGTGTCGAATCAATAAATTTGGGTTGAATACTCTACCCTCAAAAACTGTTGTGATCCCCTATACTTGTGGGTTATCATTGAGCAAAGGGAGAACCACTACGGTTGTGCTTCCAGATAGCATGGTTAAGAGCCTCAGTGGAGAAAGCCAAAAACAGACTATCACAATAAGAGTAAACTAGTCAGCGATCCGATGACTGTATTAAACTATAAGATCGATAGATGTCACCCCGTGTTAAATGACGGTGTTCATAACATTGGCCGAAGTGTTTACGGCTTGACCTCGACAGTCGCCAAACACTAACCGGGGGCTACTTACTGGCCTCCCAACTTTAAGCTCCTATGACTAAGTGAAAGTTATAAAGCCCGCATATCTGATTGCCTCGTTTCCGCTAACACAGCCGCCTTCGGGAACCGAGACGTTGGCTAAGGGTTGTTTTGTTATCGCGAAAACACCCTGCGTAGCATCTACAAGGGGGTGGAAGCTAACGATGGGCCACTTTCAAACTGATAAACGGTCGCAATGGAGTCAAAATAAACATATCATCAGCGTTTTTATTTAATATACGAGGGCTGCCTTCTGCAATCATTGTTATAAAGCCATAAATATGCATCAATTTGACTTAAGTTTTTGGCCAAGCTGGGTTGCCTGGCTCTTGTGCTTACCCCTACGTTCCCAATTGTTTGGCTAGGTGGTAAAGGGAGCACCTCTATGATTGTTACTACCGGGTCATCTGATTTAGTACCTCAGACTGGGTGAAGCCGGAAGCTAGCGATCTTAAAGGATATAATTGGTCGGCAACGACGGAAGTGAAAATTTTGGTTCATTAATACCATAGAGTTCGGGAACTTTCCCCGAACTAAATCCTCAATATTTTCCTCCCACATTGATTGGAGGTGAGGTTTCATGATTATGATCAGCCTAACAACCCAAAGAAAGGAACCGATAGCGGGATATTTTCTTTGGAAGATGTTGCATATCTCTCTGCATACCTTTGTTTATAAAACCGTATGGCCGGATTGCCTTGTTTTCCATAAATATTTTCCCTTATAGCGGCTTTATAAAGTAGGACAAACACTCCCCAGCTTCTGGCCGAGGAGGTTGAAGCCGATGGTCGGTCAACAAAATTTTGTATAGTGCGGATCCGAGCATTAATGATGTAAAGTACTTGGATACATAGAATCATTACACATAATTTGTGATTTTACTCTCAATATCGATCCTTCATTCGGCCACCCATGCCCACATTAAGGCTCTGGGGCTACTGGGCTTTGAGCTTATCATTCACTAATATTAAAGGGGCACATCGATCCCTGATCTGGTGTTGCCACCCGACCAGTGTCTCAGGGGCTATTTCATTGCCTATTCAATGCAGAAAATTCAAAGTGCTTAGTGTTTGGCTAGACCGTACTATGCGCAAAAGCGTCTTTGGACAACAATAGGTACCATCTGGGACTTATACGACATCAAGCTAATATATTACGGCGAATTTTCAAAACCCTCTCTCAAGGGCCCATTCTCCAATCACTTTCCTCTAATTTATTACACCGTGTATCTATTCCTACGTATGCTGCCGAGCTGGGAATTGATCCTCAGGATGATTTTACGAATCAACCTGAGTCTCAGGGGCTACTAGGGTCAGTGGTTTGATTTTATCCTTCAGGTGCATCCCGGATATTAGGCCAACACGCATCTGGAAGGCTACTAGCTATATATCTCGGCAGAGAATAAATTGCACAATTCGGAATCAAATTCATAACAATCATCCCATGGACGGGGTGGTGCACCACCTAAGATACAATCCGACATTGGTGCTCGACCGCAAAAGATACCTCGGAAGCATTCCGGCATAACACTTTTAACTTTTTCAAGACCATGGTAATCTATGACACCTGGATATAGTCCGGCGTTGAAGCTCGGAAGCGGTCCGACGTTGGTGCTCGGTTGCAAAAGATACCTCAAATGCAGTTTGGCGTTGGAGCTCGGATGCGAGAGGACACCGCCGCACAGGAAACACTTCAAACCCTAGGTGGGCATAAAAATAACAAGGCATTGATAACGGCCGATAACTTAAAGGGGCTCCTCGGATACCCGACGTGTAAACTCTTCGGACTCACTTCGGCGATCCTCAAGATCAAAGATGGGAAGATTTGTTGAACCAGTTTTCAAGACCGACGACCAAAGATGAAGAGCAGTTCGGAAGAATCGAGGAGCGTCCCCAACTTGAAGACCGGTTCAGGGGGCTACTGACGGTATCCTGGACTAGGGGGTACTCTCCATGTCATCTCCCGACTAGGTGGACCGGACCAAGGACCCCCGTGGCGGTTCACTCATGGGCCACTTCGGGCAGCCCATGCCGCATTCAAGGAATATTCCAAAAGACTTGATGATCAAGACAAGGACTCCTCTCCACCAACGTATTCGACTAGGACTCTTGTTATCCTAGGCCTCCGGTACATTATATAAGCCGAGGCCAGGCTAGTCGATAGATCATTATGACATTATTCATCATACCCTCAGGTTTTAGACCACAACATATGATCTCGAGGTAGATCAACTCTGTATTTGATACTCCATCAATATAAACAAGAGCAGGACATAGGGTTTTATCTCCATCGAGAGGTCCCGAACCTGGGTAAAACATCGTCTCATTCGTTCCTAAAACCATTGATCCGAGAATCCACAACTCCGGACCCCCTAGTCCGAGATCTGCCGGTTTTGACACCGACACAAAGTGTCATCAGACACGGTCCCTTATTCAGACACGGTCCAAAGATATTTTGTGTTGCATCTCACACGGTTGGTTATAATAAACTGTGTGGGATCTACTTGATTTTACGTCTTGATTTGAATTACATAATGGGGTCACAGTGGCCATGGACGGTGTTTGAATTGCTATACCTTTTAACTGCAGTGATCATGCAACTATATGTGTGTCATAAAAGAATTGGAATTATTCAAGCTTCATTTGGACATGTTTATGCATTAAGAGATTTTTCAATGCATTTATGTGCATAATTCAAATTTGAACTACATGCACATGCTCCAGTGCATATAAATTGGTTGAAAAATCAAATCTTTGTCCTTGGGTGTAAGCTTAAGTCCCATGCAAGAAATGGGAATGAATGTCAAACACCCTGCCACCGTCACTCGGCCGTAAACATTGAGATCCCTGGTTTTTAAATTCTAGTAAATCCAAAACTCGTCTAAAATTCATGAAACTTGGCATGCTATCATGGAGCGGCATCAACATGTCGTGGTAATTTTTTTTGTCCCATTTGGGGCAGGTTTGGGTATATGCTTCTCAAAAACAGAGCTTCTCACAACAAGCATGATAGTTTCGGTAGGGAACACCCCACCTTTGGGGACAAAACGATATCCATTGCCTCTTATTTCTTTCAAAAAATTTCTCGTGCCAACAAAGAAGAACATGAGTGTTGTGTTATTTTTTCTGATTTTTCGGGGTTTGTTTGGAAATTTTTATGCATAAACTAAGTTTTCAATGCATTTATGTGCATAATTCAAATGTGAACTACATGCACTGCTCCAGTGCATATAAATTGGTTGAAAAAACAAATTTGTGTCCTTGGGTGCATGCTTAGGTCCCATACAGGAAATGGGAATGAATTTCAAACACCAGGTACCGTTGATTGTCGGCAAAACATTGAGATGCCTGGTTTTTAAATTCTAGTAAATCCAAAACTCGTCTGAAATTCATGAAACTTGGCATGCTATCATGGAGAGGCAAAAACATGTGTGGTAAAAAATTTTGTCCCATTTGGGGTAGGTTTGGGTCTATGCTTCTCACAAACCGGAGCTTCTCACAACAAGCATGATAGTTTTCAGTAGGGAATGTCCCACCTTTGGGGACGAAACAATATCCATTGCCTCTTATTGCTTTCAATTTTTTTTCTCGTGTCAACATAGAACAACAATAGTGTTGTGTGAACTTTTGTGATTTTTCGGGGTTTGTTTACACATTTTTATGCATTAACTGAGTTTTCAATGCATTTATGTGCATAATTCAAATTTGAACTACATGCACATGGTCCAGTGCATATAAATTTGTTGAAAAATCAAATCTGTGTCCTTTGGTGCATGCTTAGGTCCCATGCAAGAAATGGGAATGAATTTCAAACACCAGGGCACCGTTGATTGCCGGCAAAACATTGAGATGCCTGGTTTTTAAATTCTATTAATCCAAAACTCTTCTGAAATTCATGAAACTTGGCATGCTATCATGGAGCGGCATCAACATGTCGTGGTAAAATTTTTGTCCCATTTGGGGCTGGTTTGGGTATATGCTTCTCACAAACCAGAGCTTCTCACAACAAGCATGATGGTTTCGGTAGGGAACACCCCACCTTTAGGGACAAGACGATATCCATTGCCTCTTATTGCTTTCAAATTTTTTCTTGTGTCAACATAGAACAACAGGAGTGTTGTGTGAATTTTTTGATTTTTTTCGGGGTTCGTTTGGACATTTTTATGCATTATCTGAGTTTTCAATGCATTTATGTGCACAATTCAAATTTGAACTACATGCACATGCTCCAGTGCATATAAATTGGTTGAAAAATCTAATCTGTGTCCTTGGGTGCATGCTCAGGTCCCATGCAAGAAATGGGAATGCATTTCAAACACCATGGAAACGTTGATTGCCGGCAAAACATTGAGATGCATGGTTTTTAAATTCTAGTTAATCCAAAACTCGTGTGAAATTCATTAAACTTGGCATGCTATCATGGAGCGGCATCAACATGTCGTGGTATTTTTTTCATTTGGGGCAGGTTTGGGTATATGCTTCTCACAAACCGGAACTTCTCGCAACAAGCATGATGGTTTTCGGTAGGGAACGTCCCACCTTTGGGGTCGAAATGATATCCATTGCCTCTTTTTGCTTTCAATTTTTTTCTCATGTCAACATAGAACAACAGAAGTGTTGTGTGATTTTTTGTGATTTTCAGGGTTAGTTTGGACATTTTTATGCATTAACTGAGTTTTCAATGCATTTATGTGCATAATTCGAATTTGAACTGCATGCACATGCTCCAGTGCATATAAATTGGTTGAAAAATAAAATCTATGTCTTTGGGTGCATGCAAGAAATGGGAATGAATTTCAAACACCAGGGCACCGTTGATTGCCGGCAAAATGTTGAGATACTTTGTTTTTAAATTCTAGTAAATCTTAAACTCGTCTGAAATTCATGCAACGTGGCATGCTATCATGGAATGGCACCCGACATGCTATGGTATTTTTCGTGTCCATTTTGAGAGAAGGCACACTCAAATAATGACACCCAACAAAGGCATTTTGAAAAAAATAGCTGCCACTTTAATATCTCAAACGTTTGTATAATTCAAACCATGTGCGTTCGGTTAACCATTCACGTGATGCCACGTGTCTTGGTTTTAATGGCTATAGGAGGTGTCGTGTGGATAGTTGCTTGACTGAACGGGAGGCGTGCGAGTGCAGTCCGGTGCGCAGGCTCACCGGGAAGCGTACAAGTTGTTGAACATAGGATCAAAGACACTGCAATTTGTCGAAATATGCAGCTAAAAATCAATAGCACTATCTATTTTTTCCAACTAAAATTAAGTAATTAAGCATAGATTTCATTCATACTAGAGATTAAGCAGTCGTTCTCATAGGGAAGCGACACATCCTTGGACCGCCGCCCGCCTCGCTCCCACTGGTCTATATTAATGGCGCCACTGAGCGGCTGCACCCCCCATCCTCGCCACACACACAATTCGTCTCTCTCTGCCCTGATCCTCGACGCCGCTCTGAGTCCTCAAAGCCGTCAGTGTACGAGGATGCCGCCGAAGAGTCCTCAAAGCTATCAGTTGACAAATCCTGCAAACCAAATGGGCGTGTAGCAGTGTTCGAAACTGCATGTAGGCACTAACACGTTCTCTTCTTTTGCAGTGCATATTAGGCCCGGTGGATGATGTTTATAATGACAATCACATCGAATGCCTGGATCTACCAAGGGACCCCACCAGATATTACACTCACCAGGTTCTTTCTTGCCAGAGCAAAGGTGCTGAGTGTACTAAGGTTGAACACGCATTTAATTAGGAAAGATGAATTGTATGATTATCAGAGCCGGCTGGTACTGTGGAATGGAAGTGCCTCCAAAAATGCCAAACTTCATATGGGAAGAACCTATGGTAAAGAAATTGAAAGTTATTGTGTCAAACCCATACATGACTTGTCAGCGGCTGATCCTTTTCAGAAATGACGCAGCTTGCAATGTTTGAATTTGGGCGTTGTAATCTTTGAATCTGAACCTTGCAATATTTATGGTATTTGTTATATTGAACCGTTTCTATTCTCTTGTCTCAACGCAAACAGTTCATCCGGGTGAACCGCATGTCGTACATCACACACACCTTGATCTGGCTGGTCGTTTCTTTTGTTGCCTAATCACAAACAGTTCATGTGAGTGAACTATATGATGTACATCGCACACACCTTGATATGGCTGATCGTTTCTTTTGTGTTGCCTAATCACAAACAGTTCATCCGAGTGTACCATATGATGTACATCACACACACGTTCATCTGGCTGCCCGTTTCTTTTGTTCCTACTCATCGAAAATGGTTAATTGAACTGAATAGTATGCCCTGAATCACACACACAACTAAAATCTGAACCGTGTTTGATGCATCCGTCATCGCAAACATTTTGTGCCTTTTTTGATGGGTTTTTTACACCATCATTTAAGATTATTGCATCGCACACAGTTTCGTCGAAGGGTCTCTGATCATAATGTGGCGTTAGCAGCATCCTGCAGTAGTGGCTATTAGCCCTAGTTGCACCTGGGGAGTGCCCCGAGGGGGGCACAACCCACCAGGGCGCGCCAGGAGGCCCGTGCGTGCCCAGGTGGGTTGTGCCCACCTCGGGTGCCCCCCAAAATACCAGAACCCTAAAGGCACCGAAAAAATATTCATCCAGTCGCCACAGAGTCCAGAACCACCACATCCAATCTAGACACCATCTCGGATGGGGTTCACCACCTCCATTGGTGCATCTTCGATGATGCGTGAGTAGTTCTTTGTAGACCTACAGGTCCATAGTTAGTAGCTAGATGGCTTTCTCTCTCTCGCAGAATTCTCAATACAATGGTCTCTTGGAGATCCATATGATTTAACTCTTTTGCGGTGTGTTTGTTGGGAACTGATGAACTTCGAGTTTATGATCAGTCATATCTTTTTATATCCATGAAAGTTATTTGAGTTTCTTTGATCTCTTATATGCATGATATCTTATAGCATCGTATTTCTTCTCCGATATTTGGGTTTTGTTTGGCCAACTTCATCTATTTATCTTGCAATGGGAAGAGGTGCCCGGTAGTGGGTCCGATCTTACAGTGCTTGATCCTAGTGACAGAAAGGGAACTGACACGTATGTATCGTTGCTACTAAGGATAAAAAGACGAGATCTATATCTACCGCCATATAGATAAACAGATCTTGTCTACATCATGTCATTGTTCTTATTGCATTACTCTGTTTTTCCATGAACTTAATACACTAGATGCATGCTGGATAGCGGTCGATGTGTGGAGTAATAGTAGTACATGCAGGCAGGAGTCGGTTTACTAATCTTGGACGTGATGCCTATGTAATGATCATTGCCTGGATATCGTCATATTTATTTGAAGTTCTATCAATTTCCCAACAGTAATTTGTTTACCCATCGTTTGCTATTTTTCTCGAGAGAAGCCACTAGTGAAACCTACGGCCCCCGGGTCTTCTTTCCCATATATTTGCCTTGCGATCTACTTTTCCTTTGCATTTTTATTCAGATCTACTAAACCAAAAAATCCAAAAATACCTTTCTGCGTTTTATCTTTAATTATTTTATTTGGCGTTCGATCTATCAATCTACTACAATTTACCTCACATCCGCTTGCCTATCTTGAGGCATCGTACCCCGGAAGAGATTGACAACCCCTTTAACACGTCGGGTTGCGAGGTGGTGTTGTTTGTGTGCAGGTGTTGTTTATGTTGTGTTGCTTGGTTCTGCTACTGGTTCGATACCTTGGTTTCATAACTGAGGGAAATAGCTATCGTCGCTGTGCTACATCATCCCTCCCTCTCTAGGGAATTACCGACGTAGTTGCAGCTACCATCAAGGAGAATTTCTGGCGCCATTGCCGGGGAGGATCTTCATCATAACCAGGTTCCTAATCACAAATATCATCTCCTCGCAATTTACATTCTTTGCCATTTGCCTCTCCCCCACTTCACAAAAATTTGCCATTTTATTCGCCTCTCTTTTTCTGTTCACCATTTTCTCGTCGGATCTATCCTTTGCTTGCAATCATGAGTGATTTTGGAATGGCACCAAAAGATGATGGCTTGATTCCTAAGATTGGACGTATAGGCAATCTTGATGCTAAAACTTTTATCTTGGGGTAAGGGAACGTTATCGGAAAAGAACGTATCTAAGAATTCTGTAAGTGTGTTGGAAATTTGAGTCTTGATGATGCTCCTATACTTAAAATTACTAGATCTTATGCGGATGCTATTTCAGCACTAGTTCTGAAACTTGAAAGCAAATTTATCCGCACTCATCCTACTTTGCAAATATTGTTTTTTGAGCTTCTCGAAATAAATAATCATAGAGCCAAAAAGTTGGCCACTCTCGTTCTTATGAACGAGTTTGACTACATAATTCGGGAAGCTAGGGACATCTTTGATTTTTATGGTATGAATCATGAAAAACCCGTGATAGACGAAATTCTTTACAATAGTTACTATGCACTAAGGCATTTTCTTGGAAATAATAAGATCTTTGATGAGAATCTTAAAAAGGAGGTCTCCGTTCTAGATATAATCCAACAAGTTTTTAATAATGTTAATCAACACTATTCTTGGATTGTAGCGGGAAATCAAAGGGTTATGATGAAAATCAGCTAAGGAATGCTAAAGTTTCTATGCATAATATGTTTTATGTTGTGTTTACAAAACCTCCTGATAAAAATACCCCCAAGAAAATTAAGAAGAAGAAGGATGACCAAACTTAAATCCATGCTTTATGCCTAGTTAAGGGCGTAAAACTATAGCGCTTGTTGGTGAATAAAATTGATATTTGCTTTTTGCTTTATGTTCTTGAGCGTTACCACAATTATTCTACTGTTATGATTGTGTTTTTTGTGTTTTAATTAGTGTTTGTGCCAAGTAAAGCCTTTAGGATCTTCTTGGGCAATAGTTGTTTGATCTTGCTGAAAAAACAGAAACATTTACGTCAGGAAATTAATTTTCATTTTTTACCAGAGAGTGATAAATACCCATTCCAATTGCAGACGATCAACGTACGAATTACTCAGGTCTTCCTAATTTGGCATAATTTTTTGAGTTACAGAAGTATTCTAAATAGTCAGATTGCTACAGACTGTTCTGTTTTGATAGATTCTCTTTTCTTTGTGTTGTGCGCTTATTTTGATGGCCCTATGGTTTTATTTGATGAGTTTTTGCCATAGAAAAGTTGGAATATAGTAGATATAATACAAAACAATACGAATTGGTTTGATACATCACTTATAGTAGTGGTTTGTTATTCTTATACTAACGGATCTCACGAAGGTTTTTGTTGAGTTTTCTGTGATTGAAGTTTTCAAGGTTTGGGTTATCTTATGATGGATGAGCGAAGGATGTAAGAGCCTAAGCTTGGGGATGCCCAGCATCCCAAGCTATTATCCAAGAATGAGAAACCAACTAAGCTTGGGGATGCCCCCGTGTGGCATCCCCGCTTTCTTCCAACAACTATCAGTATTTTACTCGAGACTATATTTTTAATCGTCACATGATATGTGTTTTGCTTGGAGAATCTTGTATGATATGTGTCTTTGCTTGTTTTATTTTGTGTTTTAAGTCATCAATCCTTGCTGGACACACCTATTTGAGAGAGCCAAAATTATATCATGACTTGTTAGAATTGCTCTCTATGCTTCACTTAAATCTTTTATGAGCTAGGACTTGCTCTAGTGGTTCACTTATATCTTTTTGAACACAGTGTGCTTAGTATTTTTGAAGAAATGCTCTCTTACTTTACTTAGACTTATTTGAGAGTTAGTAAAATTTTGAACAAATTCTCTCTTGCGTCACTTAAATTATTTTGAGAGAAAGAAATTTTGTTATGCTCATGATCTTCACTTATATTTTGTTCGAGCTTATGAAAAGCAAGACATGAACATTAGTGCCAAAGTGATAGATATCCAAGAAGGATAAAGAAAAAGAAAATGTCATGAAGATCATTGGACAAAATAAAGTTGATTCTTAGTAATAGTTTTGAGATATGATGATGTGATATGTGAGTTATGTTGATGAGTAATTGTGCTCTAGTAAGAATATTGGTGTTAAGGTTTGTGATTCCCTATGCATGCAAGAAAGTCAATCATGCAATGAAAATTATATCCTACTTGTGGTGCATTATTCGGTGTTAATTATGCTTAATGCTTGCTTATAAGATTATTCTTTTCTTGGTTGGTCACTTCCCAATCTTTTGCTAGCCTTCATTTTGCACTAAGTATGACCTTTACTTGTGCATCCAAAATCCTTTAAACCAATTTTGCCACATGATTCCACTATATCTACCTATATGCGGTATTGTTTTGTCATTCTAAGCAAATTTGCATGTGGCATCTCTAATTTTCAAAATAAACTTCTCTTTTGTGTGTTTGTTTCACTCGCGGAGCGGTGACGGGCGGCTAATATTTTCCATGCTAGATGTGTTATTCTCAAGATGAGTGTTTATTCACTTGTCATTGCACTGAGTAAGGCAAAGGTATTAGGGATGCCTAGTCCCGAAATGCAAAAATAAATGAAATTACTTTATGTTGTCGAATAATAAATTCCTTGGAAAGTGTTGGTATGGAGGGCACCCGTGGATACTGTTAGCCATGGAAAGTGAAAGTTATGGTGGAAAAAGTAATAAAGTTTATTTTCTGTTTGGGAACCGCCTATGATAGATCTATGCATGGAAAGTGTTGGGAACTCTAAGTCATTTTCGTTGGTGGGATGGAAAAACCTCCCAAAATGTTTTTATCTCTAAGTTTTTCACTTTGAGCTCTGGCACCTCTAGAAATCCCTACTTCCCTCTGCGAAGGGACTTTCTTTTACTTTATGCATTTTTTATTTTTTTGAGCCTCCATCTTCTCTCATAAAAGCACCAACTAGGAGGCAATATGATCGTGCTCAAGTATTGGGTGTAGTTAATATTCGAGTGTGTTTCATGAATGGATCAATGTTTGAGCATGATGGGCTAGGGATAACTTATTTTAGCATTGATATTTTGAAACACATGGTCGCTTGTTGATATGCTTGAGTATCTAAATTATTATGTCAAAACTAGACTATTGCTTTGAATCACATAAAAGTCCAAATGTCCATGCTATAAAGAAAAGAATATGATATGACTTGATGAAGAACACTCCACATCAAAAATTCCGTTTTTATCACTTACCTACTCGAGGACGAGTAGGAGTTAAGCTTGGGGATGCTGATACGTCTCCAACGTATCTATAATTTTTTATTGTTCCTAGCTATTTTATTTTCAATCTTGGATGTTTTATAATAATTTTATATCATTTTTGGTACTAACCTATTGACATAGTGCCAAGTGCCAGTTGTTGTTTTTTCCATGTTTTTTACATCGCAGCAGATCAATATCAAACGGAGTCCAAATGCCATGAAACTTTACGGAGATTTTTTATGGGCCAGAAGGAAGGCAATGGGCCCTGGTTGCACCTAGGGGGTGCCCCGAGGGGGGCACAACCCACCAGGGTGCGCCAGGAGGCCCAGGCATGCCCTAGTGGGTTGTGCCCACCTCAGGTGCCCCCCGGACCGCCTCTTTGCTCTATAAATACCCCAAAAATACCAGAACCCTAAAGGCATCGACAAAATATTCATCCAGCCGCCGCAAAGTCCAGAACCACCAGATCCAATCTAGACACCATCTTGGATGGGGTTCACCACCTCCATTGGTGCCTCTCCAATGATGCGTGAGTAGTTCTTTGTAGACCTTCGGGTCCGTAGTTAGTAGCTGGATGGCTTTCTCTCTCTCACCGAATTCTCAATACAATGGTTTCTTGGAGATCCATATGATGTAACTCTTTTGCGATGTGTTTGTTGGGATCTGTTGAACATCGAGTTTATGATCAGTCATATCTTTTTATATCCATGAAAGTTATTTGAGTTTCTTTGATCTCTTACATGATTTCTTATAGCCTCATATTTCTTCTTCGATATTTTGGTTTTGTTTGGCCAACTTGACCTATTTATCTTGCAATGGAAAGACGTGCCTGGTAGTGGGTCCGATCTTACGGTGCTTGATCGCAGTGACAGAAAGGGAGCCGACACGTGTGTATCGTTGCTACTAAGGATAAAAGGATGAGATCTATATCTACCGCCATATAGATAAACGGATGTTGTCTACATCATGTCATCGTTCTTATTGCATTACTCTATTTTTCCATGAACTTAATACACTAAATAGATGCTGGATAGCGGTCGATGTGTGGAGTAATACCTACCGTCGCTGTGCTACATCATCCCTCCCTCTCCAGGGAATTACCGACATAGTTGCAGCTACCATCACATTGCCCCTTGTGATAGAGACCTTTATTATGTAGTCTGTCGCTTTTATTCTTCACCATCAGAAGTTCATGCAACGCTCAATTTTCTCTTAGAGTAAATGATCTCAGACTTTTAGAAGCAATTTTTATTGCCTTTTTGCACATATGACAACTTGCTTGAGGGATCTTGCTCAATCCCTAGGTAGGTATGGTGGACACTTGAAAATAAGATTTGGGTTTAAGGGTTTTTGGATGCACAAGTAGTATCTCTACTTAGTGCGGAATTTTTGTCTAGAAAATATAGGGGGCAAGCACCACATGTTGAATGATCTATGACAATATGACTTCTATGTGAATATATACAAACATTAACCATTAAGCTGTCTTGTCCAACGTCAACAATTTTGGCATATAATATTTTGATGAGGGCTCACAATCACAAAAGATTTCTAGGATAGTATATTTATATGTGAATCTTCTCTTCCCTTATTAATTCTTTCATGAGTTGCATCATTGACTAATTAAGGTGGCCTTTGTTTGGGCTGCAGCTACTGATTCTCAGATTCTAGACTTTTAAAATCAGTATCTCAAACAAACAGCTCAGATTTCTCTAAAGCTTCTCAGAATCGCTTCTAGATAATGAACTGCCATTTAGGGGAATCCGGAACCAGCGAATTCGGTGATTCCGCGATTCTACAACTTCCCGCAAATGAAAACGATTCGTTTTCAGCCTTGCCCTTGTTTCCACTCATAATTATAGCTAAACTGCCACCGCAGCCCTCACCCGAGCGAACCGCCCCAGCCGCTCATCTCTCGTCTCTCCCGAACAATTCCCCCAGTCAGCCGCCGCCGCCACTCTCACCCGTCGTTGTTTCTCTCCCCGTCCCGAGATGGTCCGGCTAGGAGCCGTACTAGTGACGACCGCAGTATGCCTTTTCCCCTTTCTTCTCGATCTCGTGGGTTCACGGCCATGGAGATTGGTGGTGTCCTGCTCCTCAGCCAGATCTAGACGAGGTGGTGCTCGGCGGCTCGGCAGTCCAGTACCGCGATGGGGATGATGCTCGGCTATGCAGCAGCCACATACGGTGGCGGGGCCAGTGCTCGGCAGCATCGCATTGGTCCAAGGTCGCCTTCGCCCTCGCTGCTTGCTTGGATGGAGGCGAGCAATGGCTGCTACCGGAGGCAATCATGACCACTCCCTCCGTCTCTCATGCATCAACGTGCACCGGCGTGTTCAACACCCACATATGATCATGTCCGTATTATCCCAGCCATTTGGTCGATGCATGTGATAAGTTTCTGTAAGTTTCATTACTGAACATTTGCTCATTGCGGGTATTGTGGACATTTCACAATACCTGTGGTTTCTCTACAGTTGGGTAAACAAACAGGCAACTTTTGATTCTAAAAATCTAGAGTCACAACTGATTCTCAAAATCTAAGCCACAACTGATTTTCAGGAATCTGTAGCCCAAACAAAGGGGGCCTAATTCTATGTTTCTCAATCTCTAATAAAATTTTCTACTTATACTTTTCCTTATGTGGTGTCATCACCTACCATAGGATTAGTATATGATATTTTCATTATTTCTTTCCTTATATTTATTTATTTCCTTTCTCTTTTTCTTTCTTATTTCCTTTCTTTTATTTGCAACATGAAATTAAAGAAAGCAAAAACTCAAACTAAACTTTATTATGTAACTTGCACACAATTACAAGGATAGATCACTAAGCAGACTCTCAAAAAAGAAAGGATCGAACTAACTTTTATTCATATAAAGCAAAAAGATCAAACTAAAATAAGTAAAGGCAAAAAGATAGTGGGATGATACTATATCGGAGCACCTCCCCCAAGATTGGCGGAAGCCAAGGGGAGTGCCCATACCCGATACTCAATTTTTCCTTTGGTGGTGAAGAAGGTGATGTTGGTGATGAAGAATTGATCTTATCCACGGATTTCCATGGCAGCGGTCCACCATCATAAGAGGAGGAGTGAGTCCCACGGGTCCTGCAACTAGTAGCCAAACTCATACCTTTAAACCTTGCCTCGTATTCAAAGACTTGGTTTGGGAGGTCATGGATCTGGCTTTGGAGGAAGTTGATTTGCTCGTTGAGGGTGAAGACGATGTCCTTCATGGGCTTTCCATCCACCTTGAGATTATGGGAGAGGTCCGTGATCATAAGGTGATTGGCGTTGAGTCACGCTCCACCATCCCCTTGCATCGGAAGACGTCCTGCTCCATGGCTTCAAGCCTGGCCTCCATGGATTATGTCCCCTTTGGACAAGGCACATCACGGAGGTGAAGCACCACCTCATGCATCTGGATGACCTGAGGGTGCTGCACCACCTCCCGAAGGTATGGGTTGATGACGTTCTTGAAGAACTTGTCCTTGGAGGAGCTTGGAGGAGCCATGGTAAATGGGATCTGACAGAAAACAACAAGGAAAAGAAAACAGAGGATTTCTCCGTGATACGGTGATTAACAAGTTCGGGAAGTATATATAGATTTTTTTATCTTGGAGGACAAGCATATGGTAGAAAAACGGAATATAGAAGGTGTTCTAGGTGGGCATAACCCACTTGGGTGCACCAGGAAAGCCTGGCATGCCCAGGTGTCATGTGCCCACCAGGGTATGCTTCGTGGAAGTTTCTTTATTTCCTAAATTTTAAAATATTCCACAACTGGTAAAAATATTTTTGCGGATTTTTCGGAGTCCATTTACTTACCGTATCACGTACCCTCCTTATTTTCATGACTCTGAAGTTTTCCAGAAGGACTCTTTTATGTGTTCTTCCGGTGTCAAAGTTTGGATAATTTTACTTTCAACATTAATGGGTGTACCTGAGATATAATGTTTTATTCGTTGCTGATTGACAACCTTCGGGTTAGTACCTTCAGAATTATTTATTTTGATGGATCCAGACTGATAAACCTCCTCGATGACATATGTGCCTTCCCATTTTGAGAGGAGTTTACCTGCAAAGAATCTGAAATAAGAGTTGTACAAAAGAACATATTCTCCGACTTTAAACTCACGTTTTTGGATTCTTTTGTCATGCCATCTTTTAACTTTTTCTTTGAATAATTTTGCATTTTCATAAGCCTAGGTTCTCCATTCATCTAATGAGCTAATATCAAATAATCTCTTTTCACCAGCAAGTTTGAAATCATAATTGAGTTCTTTGATTTCCTAATATGCTTTATGTTCTAACTCAAGAGGCAAATGACAAGCTTTTCCATAAACCATTTTATAAGGAGACATACCCATAGGATTTTTATATGTTGTTCTATAAGCCCAAAGTGCATCATCTAATTTCTTAGACCAATTCTTCCTAGACCTATTGACAGTCTTTTGCAAAATTAATTTTATTTCTCTATTGCTAAGTTCAAGTTGACCACTAGACTGAGGATTATAAGGTGATGCAATTATATGGTTAACATCATTCTTGGCAAGCATTTTAAGGAAAGCACCATGAATAAAGTGTGAACCCACATCAGTCATTAAATATCCGGGGACTCCAAACCTTGGGAAAATAACTTCCTTAAGCATTTTAATAGAGGTGTTGTGATCAACACTACTGGTTGGAATAGCTTCTACCCATTTAGTAACATAATCAACAGCAACCAAAATATGTGTATACCCATTAGAGGAAGGAAAAGGTCCCATGTAATCAAGTCCCCAAACATCAAATGGTTCAACAACAAGTGAATGATTCATAGGCATTTCTTGACGCTTACCGATATTACCTATCCTTTGACATTCATCACAAGATAAGACGAACTTACGGGCATCCTTGAAGAGAGTAGGCCAATAAAATCCAGATTGCAATACCTTGTGAGCAGTTCTATCTCCAGCATGATGCCCTCCATAAGCTTCTGAGTGACATCTCCATAGGATTTGTCCCTGTTCAAGCTCAGGTACACAACATCTAATAATACCATCTACTCCTTTATAAAGATGTGGGTCATCCCAAAAGTAATGTCTTAAATCATAGAAGAATTTTTTTCTTTTGTTGGTATGTAAAGCTAGGTGGTAAATATTTAGCAACAATGTAATTGGCATAGTTAGCATATCAAGGAGTACTGTGAGCAACATTTATTGCAGCTAACTTCTCATCGGGAAAAATATCATCAATAGGTAGTGGGTCATCAAGCACATTTTCAAGTCTAGATAAATTATCACCTACTGGGTTCTCAGCTCCTTTTCTATCAATGATATGTAAATCAAATTCTTGTAGTAAGAGAACCCATCGAATAAGTCTAGGTTTAGCATCTTTCTTTTCCAAAAGATATTTAATAGCAGCATGGTCTGTGTGAACAGTTACTTTGGAATCAACAATATAAGGTCCAAATTTATCACAAGCAAACACAACTGCTAAGAATTCTTTTTCAGTAGTAGCATAATTTCTTTGAGCAATGTCTAGAGTTTTACAAGCGTAATGAATAACATTTAGTTTCTTATCAACTCTTTGTCCTAGAACAACACCAATATCATAATCACTAGTATCACACATAATTTCGAAAGGCAAGTTCCAATCAGGTGGTTCAACAATAGGTGCAGAAATTAAGGCTTTCTTGAGTGTTTCAAAGGCTTCTAAAAAATCATCATAAAAAACAAAAGGAATATCCTTTTGCAAGAGACTAGTAAGAGGCCTAGAAATTTTACAAAAGTCTTTGATAAATATCCTATAGAAACCAGGATGACCTAAGAAACTACGAATACCTTTTATATCTTTAGGACATGGCATTTTCTCAATTGCATCAACCTTAGCTTTGTCCACTTCAACACCTCTTTCAGAAATTTTATGACCCAAGACAATGCCTTCATTAACCATAAAGTGGCACTTCTCCCAATTCAAGACAAGAGTTATTTGTTCACATCTCTGCAAAACTCGATCAAGATTGCTTAAACCATCATCAAAAGACTTTCCATAAACAGAAGAGTCATCAATGAAAGCTTCAACAATCTTTTCACAAAAGTTAGAGAATATAGCAGTCATACATCTTTGAAAGGTAGCAGGTGCATTACATAAACCAAAAGGCATACGTCAATAAGCATAAGTTGCAAAGGGACAAGTAAAAGTGGTCTTTTCTTGATCAGGTTGAGAAACATGTATTTGTGAAAAACCAAAGTATCCATCAAGGAAGCAAAAGCGTGTGTGCTTAGATAATCTTTCAAGCATTTTATCAATAAAAGGCAGAGGGTAATGATCTTTTCTAGTTGATTTGTTTAATTTTCTAAAATCAATTACCATTCTATAGCATGTAACAATTCTTTGTGGAATAAGATCATTCTTATCATTAGGAACAACAATAATACCTCCTTTCTTAGGGACACAATGAATAGGACTTACCCATCTACTATCAGCTATAGGAAAGATTGTGCATGCTTCCAAAAGTTTTAATATTTCCATTCTTACCACTTCTTTCATCTTCGGATTTAACCGACATGGGTGATCAACAACAGGTTTAGCATCAGGTTCCATATTAATTTTGTGCTGACATAGAGTTGGACTAATGCCCTTTAAATCATCAAAAGTGTATCCAATAGCAGCTCGGTGATTTCTTAGAACTTTCAATAATCTTTCTTCTTCATGTTCTTTTCATCAAGGTAAGCACATTTTAAAGTGTCTGTCAATTGTTTTAACTCAAACACAGGATCACCTTTAGGTGGAGGAGGACCTCATAGAGTTTCAATAGGATAATTTTGTTTATGTAGAGGACGTTGTTCAAATAATTTTTTATCTATTTCATTTCTTTCATGCATATGAAAATCATTTTCATGGTCTAGCAAATATTGTTCTAAAGGATCAGTAGGAGGCACAACACTAGAAGCAAGACCAATTAATTCATCCTTACTAGGCAATTCTTTTTCATGAAGCTTTCTACTAAACTTGGAGAAATTAAATTCATGAGACTCATCACCAAAACTAACACTGACAGTTTGCTTCTCACAATCTATTCTAGCGTTAACGATGTTCAAGAAAGGTCTACCAAAGATAATGGGACAAAAGTTATCTCGTGGGGAACCAAGAACAAGAAAATCAATAGGGTATTTAATTTTCCCACACAAGACTTCAACATCTCAAACACTCCCAATCAATGATATTGCGTCTCTATTAGCAAGTTTAATAGTAACATCTATGTCTTCTATTTCTGCGGGTGATATGTCATTCATAATTTCTTGATATAAGGTGTAGGGAATAACACTCACACTAGCACCTATGTCACATAACCCATGATAACAGTGATCTCCTATTTTAGCTGAGATGACAGGCATGCCAACAGGAGGTCTATGTTTATCTTTTTATCAGGTTTGGCAATTCTAGCAGCTCCTTCACAGAAGTAAATAACATGCCCATCCATACCTTCTTCCAGGAGATCTTTGACCATAGCAATACCAGGTTCTACTTTAATTTGTTCATCATGTTTAGGTGTTCTAATATAGCTTTTGTTAACCATAGTTGAAACTTTAGCATGTTCCTTTATACTAACAGGGAAAGGTGGTTTCTCTATATAAGCAGAAGGAACAACTGAATCAACATTATAAAGTATAGTTTATTCTTTAATCGATACCGGTTCTTTAGTTTCTTATTTAATAGGTGGGTGATATTTAAACCACTTCTCTTTAGGGTGTTCAACATGAGTAGCAAATGATTCACAAAAGGAGGCTACTATCTCAGAGTCAAGTCCATATTTAGTTCTAAACTTTTGAAAAGCATCGGTATCCATAAAAGATTTAACACAATCATACTTAAGTTTAATACCTAACTCTTTACCTTTGTCGAGTTCCCAATCTTCAGAGTTGCATTTAATTCTTTCCAAAAGACCCCACCAGAATTCAATAGTCTTCTTCATAAAAGAACCAACACAAGAGACACTACAAAAAATGACACATTTGTGACATTTTGGGTCGAACGAATTTTTCCCCTATCATGCTTATGACACTTCTATGACGATAATTGTGACAAAACCCGGTATCATCATTGATGTGGTGGGCTCCTACTTCTATGATAAAAAAATCATCACAGAAAATGGGCTTTTCATCCTGGGCGGGCCAGAGACGCAGCTGCTTGACATTCTTTGGCCTGTCCATGACGGAAAAAACCATGGTAGAAGCGAGGGCGAGGAAAATATCGGGGAGTTCCCGGTTATGGTGGGTGATCGGGGCCGAGCGATGCATGGAGGTTTACGCGTTTCTCTCATACACGCACGCGCATGTGTGCGAGCCGGTGCACTCTAACTGAACTCAAGCGAGGCGTTGGGCTCTAACTGAACTCGAGCGATTGCACTAGCTATGTTACTGAACCCCGGTCGATCCCTTGCTGTTAACTGAACCCGAGTGATTCCTTCACTACTGCTGCTAACTGAAGCCGATCGATGCTGCCTCTTTATGAACAGTGAGCGTTGTTGGTGGGGGGTGGATGAACAGTTCCCTGTGGGGGGGGGAGGGTGGATGAACAGGACCCCTTGGTAGTAGAGGCTATTGCCGCTGGATGAACAAGACCCCATTCGAGCGAGCCGGTTGGGGGTGGATGAACAGGGCCCGTGGAGGGATGGATGAACAGGACGACCCCATGGAGGGTTGGTTGAATAGTAGCCAGTGGAGGGCTAGATGAACAGTAGCTCGTGGATGGGTGGTTGAACAGGACCCCGTGGAGAGGGCTGGTTGAATAGTAGCCGTTGGAGGAGCGGTGGAGGCTGGATGGACAGGAGCCCGTGGATGAACAGTGGCTGGTGGAGGCAAGAGGGGAGGCGCCGTGGATGAACAGTCGCATGTGGAGGCTAGAGGAGGTCGACGGTGGATGAATAGTAGCCCATGGAGGCAATCGACGGTGGAAATGAATAGTATCTCGTGGAGTCCTGTTTTGCCGTATGCCACACCCCTCACGATGAACAGGACCCCATTTCGACTGTAGCACTCCAATACAAGTCCGTTTCCTCCTTTTGTGGTATGCCACACCCCTCCCGATCAATAGGACCCCGTTTAGACTGTAGGAGGTCCAAGAGAAGTCTGTTTCCTCCATTTTGAGATGCGCCAGACCCCTCCTGATGAATAGGATCCCATTTTGACCGTGGTTGGTCGAACACAAGGCCGTTTCCTCCGTTCTACGATACGCCAGGCCTCATTTTGATCGGATGTTCCGTCCAAGCCGGTTGGCTCTCGATGAACACGAGGACGCAGTTTCTCCGTTCCGACCCAGCCATGTACACGAGCCCGGGCCGTACGTATGCGCGAGTAGGCGTTCGAGACCCCGCCCATATGTACATGCATGGCCATATTTTTTGGCGTGTGGCTGTATGTATGTGTACATGGTTTAGACGGGATAGCCAGAACTGCTACGTGGGGGGCTCTACTATGACATGTGCCGCTACTTACTCGGCCATGATTCATCGTTGCAAAGCAACCAATCGACTAGTATGTACGTACACGTTCACGACAAGACAGACAACAGTACGTACGCTTCGACCAGGTGGGTCCCATCTATCAGGGAGGATAAGGACGCACTTCCTTGCGTGCGAAGATATAGCTGCTGGGTCCCAGCTATCAGGGGGAATCTATTTTTGCCCATAATAAGGACGCACTTCCTTGTGTGCGAAGATGTAGCTGGTGGGTCCCAGCAGTCAGGGGGAGAAAACATTATTTTTCAGGGTAAAAAGGATGTCATTGCATGTATGCATCCATGGGCGTGGTGCATCCCCACGTATAGTCATCTTTCGTTGGCTCTCCTTTGTTGACCACGTTGACCACACCATGTCGAGCGCACCAAGGCCAGTGGACGACAGTGAGGCCCCAGACTGGAACGACCCGGAAATGGGGAAGATGCGGTAGTGGAGTCGCAGATGGAGAGGAGTGGGAAACTTGACTGGTTCGGGTGCACAGCAGCACTGCCGCGGTGCCGCCCACAGGAGACTGGAGCAAGAAAAGTGGTTGAAGAAGGAGCACGACTGTTGGATTAACATCCAATGGTCTAGCTGCTAGAATCATTTGTTGATTAAGTTGACAAAGCCCTGCGTACACGTCCACTTAGTAGGCCCACAAGTCAACCACCAAATCTGACGGGTCCCATCTATTAATGGGAGGAATAGTTTTTCGCATAACAAGGAGGCACTTCCTTCCGTGAGAAGATGCAACCGGTGGGTCCCAGCTGTCATGGGGAGGAAACATTTTTTCATCTTAATAAGGAGGAATTTTCCTTGCGTGCGACCATGGACCTCGTGGGTCCCGGCCGTCAGGCTCTCCACGTGCAGTCCTCTTCCGATGACTCTCGTTTGTTGACCACGCCGCGCTAAGTCCAGCGTGGCAGTGGGCGACGGCGAGACCCCCGACGGGAATGACCCGGAGATGGGAAGACGAGGCAGTGGAGCCGCAGATTGAGAGGAGTACAAGGGTTATAACTGGTTCTGGTGTGGCGTTGGGCTGGATTTGGTGGAGAATAACAGGAGGTGTGGAGGGGTGGAGGGATAGCCTAGCCGGCGGTGGGGTAGCACTTCGTAGTGATGCGTGCTAAGCAGAGCCGTTAGCCGCCGGAGGCCAGACCAGGCGGTCCCGGCGACGCTGGAGGAAGAAGACGAGAGATTGAAGGTGCATGCCGGCCGTTGGATATAAATCCAATGGTTGTGCATGTCATAATCATTTGTTGACAAAGATGACAACGCCTTGCATAGGCTTCGACCTATTGGCCCACATGTCAGCCTGCAAAAATGTGGCATATATTTAACCCATGTATTCTAGAATTTACAGTCCATTTGCTTCAATGCGGCCCATTTAATATTTTCCAAGAAATCCCAGCCCATTTGCACTTTCTTGAAATACACGAATTAGCTGGGCTCGTTCTATATATAATGTTAGGTTAGAAGGAGCAATCAATATCAAAAAATAAACCGGAGCGACACATTTTTATATATAAAATTAACAAATTAGTGAGTTATTGCTCAAAACAAAAATGAGTGTGTTATTCTTACATTAGTCCTTAAAATCTTCGCAAGCTTTTGTATGCAATCACTGGGATTTTCCTTGCCTGTGAGTAAAAAACAACCAGGATTTTCCTTGCCCACTTCTGTTAGACATTTACTTTTATAAGTTAATAACACGTGGGATATTTTTATAATGTATATATAAGTCTCTATAAAATATACGATAATAGTAATAATATAAATATATATAATGTGGTTATAAGGGAAAACATAAATTGGACACGACATTATTGTTCTTATATATAGATAAATAGAACAGAGATCTGCCTTTTATTAAAAAACTACATTGGGTTGCCGATCTTTAAGAAAAAGTAAAACCTACGCTGGGAGGCCCATAGGCCGGTATGGACCTCAAAAAATAAGTTGAAACCACTGTCTCTGTATGTCGTGGGCTACGCATGTTAAAAATCAAAACCTAGGCCTAGCTGATACTTGTTCGCCCTCTGGAAAAAAATGATACCAGCTAGATCCCCGATACCCCTTTCCCGCAACAACATCAAAAAAAGAAAGATCCCCGATACCCCTAAAAAAATCTCCCTGATAACAGTCGTTGTTGGAAATTTATTTCGTTTATTGACTAAGGTTGACAAACCCATGGGCCCCAATGTCAGTATACAATTAGGAGGAAGCTTTTTTTTCAATGGGGCACTTGCTTGCGTCCGGCTTGGACCTCGTTGGTCCCCACTATCAGTCTCTTGGTGTACAGTCCTTGTGGCACCTCAGCTCAGAGAAACCAGAACGCCCGGTATTCTAGCCCAGGGATCAAGGAGAAGTCTCTGGAATACAGCACTGATTGACATAGAAGAAACCATCTCTTATTACAAGAATAATAATACACAGGTTTGATGTTACAAAGGAAGCACATCAGCACGGCGACACTACGCCTGCGATACTACACTTGCTTTATGCTAGCAGTGGAACAACTCGTAGCAGCGGAATACTTCTAGCAGCGGAACAATGATGAAGGTGGTGAACTCCACTCCGCAGGACGCGATCTAGCTCGCACGCACGGAAACCTCGACAAGCACTCAAGCAATCATGGAATCACCTGCAATCTGGCATGACATGCCAGGTTAATACATTGAATGTACTTGCAAGCTCACAGCAACGAAAAGCATCAAGGCAAGACAATAACCTAGCATTAAACATGTTAATTAAATTAACAGCTATCATGGTATGAACTGCTAGAATACTGATAAACCAACATCTCAGATCTCAAGAACCACATGAACCATCTCACACTTGGCTATCTGGCCGAGTAATATACCATGTCGATCACCTCGTGATCCAAAACATCCACGTGATCACCTCGTGACCACACCAAAAACTGAATGATCATCCTCGAGATCATCCCAACATCATCATCTGCATCCTACCAAATTGTTACAGCTCACAATATCAACATATATATCACCTATAGTTCATTACGTCATGTGAGTGTTGATCGAATGGTGTGACCTAGTACAAACTTGTGCCCATGACCGAGGACGTGGCTATTGATAGATTAAACACACACACTCTACAGAGGTAGCGCACTTTACCCATACCACGAAACCCATGGCCTCGTGCTCCCATTCGGGTGGACCAACGGCGTTCCGATAAAACCGACGTACTGCCATGACACTCTCCTGGCCACTCCGACCAACACCCCTTTAGGGTTCAGTCCTGGGTGGCCCCGTGCCTACCAAAGGCATCAACCGCCACCGTCGTGGTAAAACACACACGGTCCCTAACAGGGACAAGAGATCTCAATACCAACTATGGGCACACAAGGTTATGTCTGCTTACTAGGACAGGGTAACGCAGGCCCATAACCTTCCTTCGTTGGAGGCACCGGCGAGAGGCATGACAACATTAGGGCCTTCCCATAAAAGGCAAATGTGGTTGCACTAGAAAAAGCCTGGTTCGGTGGCACCTGACCAACTTAATGGCGGAATTTATCCCCAACATATAACAGTGATAACTGATACTCCGCTATCATCCTGTAATCCAAGTCATAGCAATATCCAACAAATAATCCAAAGCATACTATCGACATATCAAAATACTCTGAGGATAGCATAACACTTCTATCATGATGAATCCAAGAATGATACTACTACTACTCAAATATCAAGAACTAGCTATCCAACTATGATCGACATGCACGCATCATCTCCAACATCATACTCCAAAACATAATATCAACTTGCATCATGATGAAAATAATACTAGCCACTAATAATCCAATGGCAACGCGGTATCCAAAGTAATACTCCAAAGCATAATACAATCATGAAAATAATCATAATAGCCACTAAGAATCCAAAGGCAACATGTCATCCACATAATCATCAAAACATAAGTCCTAGAACTCCAAGCAATATCATGGCAATCGCGAGATCAAAACAGTACTCCGAGAAATGCCATGAACAAAATCATACATAGCTAATGCAATATTTTAAACAAGTTCAAATAAATAAACCATGTCACTGCATTGCAATCATGCAAATGGAGGGCGTGGCTTTCCTGGGGTAGATGAAATCACCAGGAAGAAGTGCGAGAAGCTCACGGAAAGAATTGCTGGAAAATGTTCTCTCAGGGGGGATGATTAAGCGCAAGGGCAACATGGTCATTTTCAGAATGTTAAAACATGGTGAAAATGATACCAACAGAACGGGCTCGACGAAGCGAAGAAGTGGGCTTTGGAATCACCTCATTTGGAATTGGGAGCAAAAAGTTATGAAGTGTTTTCTGCCAGGGACGTATCTGTAATGAAAATATCTTCAAACAGGGCCTGGACAAAAAAACAGAAAGAGTATTAGAAGGAAATACGCTTCGTAGAAGTGAAAACGCATTTTCATCTAAAGGAATACGAAAATACGCTTTCGGGAAACTGAAGACGTAATCTGGAGGATTACACCTCCACTTATCCACGTGAGCATACCTGGGGTCCGCGTGTGGAGTGGCTGATGAGTGGGGTCGCGGGGCCCACGGCCAGCTGGCAGGCAGGAGGGTCGTCTCCTTATTCTCCTGGCTCGCGCCCGCGGAGCAGAGGGAGGTCGCTGGCGCGGGGGCTCGTCCGGGCTGCTCCTCCGCCATCCCTCGCCTCGCTCGACCTATGGACGAGCTCGGCAGGAGGAGCCGCACCCAAAGGTGGAGGTCACGGGCTCTGGGGTGGATCAAGGTGACGATAGCATGAACTCCGGCGGATGACGGTTCGGGCAGATGCGGGCATGGAGATGTGGCTACTCCGGCGGCAAGGCGTGGGGTTGGGGAGGCTCGCAGGAGCACGAGGAAGACAAGGGTGGTGGTGTGAGGGGTGGACGAGCTCGGCGTTGAGCGAATTTAGGCCGAGGCGGGCACGGCGGCCATGGAGGAGCAAAGGGAGGCGCTCAAGCTCAAATGAGTTCCTAGGGAGGGCTAGGGGAGTGCGTTAGGTCGAGTGGTGAGGAGAAACGGGGGTAGGGTGGCCTTATATAGGCAGGGGAGGGGTGTGTCGCATTGTCGTCGCCACGGACGCGTGCCCGGCTCTGCAGACGCGTGTGCATGCACGCGAGCTTGACATTAGGTGAGGGAGCAGGAGGGGGTCTCACGGGGCAGAGGAGTCCAAGGGAACACGGGGAGGAAGAAGACGGTGAGCTCCGAGCCAAACCGCCACTGTTTGCCCGCGGGCACGCGGCGGCGAGCGTCGGTAAGGAAGCAGACGGAGAGGGAGAGGGGTCCAGGGGAACGTCGATGATGAGATAAAGACGGTGGACATGCTCAGGCGCGCGAAGGCGACGAGAGGAAGAGTCTGGGATGATTAACTACAGAGCGACTATGATCCTGGAGAGTTTTAGGAGAAATGGATCAAGGGTTAAGCAACTGACCAAAATGGCCCAGAAACTTTCTTAGGAAGGTGCACTCATATGGAGTGTCAAATTCAACTAAAATTTGGCAAGGCATTATGATTTGGACATATAAAGATGTTGTAAGAATTTCATACCAATTGGATTCACCAAAATGGTAATTCCTACACAGCTATTCTCTTTGTCCAGAAACTTGCAAAAATTCTAGAGAAATACCAGCTTGATGAATTGGCCCCAAAATTGGTTGAGAGAGGTTTCATGGTCATGAGAATGCTCTAGTAAATTTTCAGCCAAAATGAAGCAATATAAAATATACTTGCTCCACAATCTGAAAATATTGACAGAAGCAAAGATTGTAATTTAGAGGAGTGTGATAATATGAGCACATTAAGGAGTGTGAAAAATTTCAACTCATTTGGACAACCCTAGCTAGTAGTTCCTTCACAATGCCTTCTGTCTGATAGAAACTTTGAAAAAATACTGAGGAAGATTAGCTAGGCAAATAAAGTTGAATTTTGGCATGAGGCCATTATTTGGATGAAATAGCATTCTCAAAAAGTTTGGGAGCCAACAAGGAAATATAGGTGGCACTCCCTTCACAGAAATCCACACTTGACAGAAATGAAGAATAATTATTGGGGAATTATTCTTGGGCTATGAGAGGAAAGTTTGGGCATATTTGAGCAACATATGACCCAAAGAAATTATGGGAATTAATTGGGATTTTTGGGAGTGACCGAAGTATAGGTTGCTTCACAACCTAGGACAGACAAGGTTATTCCTTTAATATAAAAAAGGAATATTCCTGAGAAAATAATTTTGGGGTTGGGCTAGAATGGAAATGACATGGTCTAGGGCTATATTTGAGGGTGATGAGTCACTTGGGAGAAGAAGAAATGATGACCTCCCTGGTTGCAAGGCCACAGAACTACTCCAAAAAGAAAAATAGAGCAAAAACCAAATAAATCAAAAGAAAAAGAAAAGGGCCCAAAACCAGGCTGTTACATTACTCTTCGAATTCCTCTCGTTTGTTGAGCATGTTGACAACGACATACGGCGGCACCACGATGAGCTCACACGGACGGGAAAGAACCAGAGCCGGGGAAGACGCCTTCATTCTTTCGAACATACCGCACTAGCCCGGTGGCTGCAGCCCTCTCACCCAAAAGTTGTACTGCCCGGGTTCGATTCCAACTGGTGCAGTTGAAAATATCTAACACTTGCCAAAATTTCGTCTCTTGTTTACCTAGTTTTTTGCACACTCAACATTGTCTTGCCATTCCCAGTTTAAAAAAAACATTGTCTTGCCATTTTGAAAATAGCATATCTTTTTGACTTTGCATCATATGAAGATGTGCTATACATGAATGTTGATCAGCATGATGTTAACTCGTTGTTAGTTCCATTTTTTACCATGAATAAAATTTCCAACATTCTATCATCCATGTTTGAAAAGTGCCTGATGATTTAAATGCTCTGCCTCTCAAACATGCAGTTTCTTATCTGAAAATCACTTGGACAAGCAGCCATCACCAGTGTTGGATTCGATGCCGCGCTTCTTCAATTGCCCATCAAGCGCGAGGGGGAAATAAACTTCCATCCCATGCTGCCAGTTGGGGAATGGAGCGAACTGGATTAAAGAGGGGGCCGATGGCGCGATTGAAGAAGCACATCGGACGCGATTTTTTTCTTCAGTGGTTGGCCCTCGATGGCATTTTTTACTTGCCTCTGCACCATACAACTTGTATTTTTAGCCTCCTAGTCCGTGGTGGACTAGAAGCCCATTTGCTGGGCGGGCCAACCTACAGATACCAGCACTCGATTTTTCATCAAGCCCCCAAAACAACGCAGTACTATGTTTGTTTTGAGTCCAAAAACATTACGGCAGGGGTTGAGCGGGGGAGGGGAAGACAGAGCAAAAAGATTAAAAAGAGCTAATGTGCCGTTGCTACCCTAACAAAGCAAGTGCAATTCTTCTCAGGAAGAAGGTGAGTTGTTGACACCCACACGTAACAAATGCCACAGTAGACATACTAACAAGTTTACACACATGTACAATAGAAAAGGTAAACATCCGTATCAAACTCGGGTTCACAGGACACGTTCATACTCATAGACAAAATTCACAATCATCAACTCAAAAGATTCATATATACACAAGTTCAACATATCTATGAATCCAAATGATTGATAGATCACACGACAATATTCATAGATAATTCACAAAAAGATTCAGATATACACATGTTCAGTATGTTTATGCATCCAAATGATTGAGATCACAATGAATATCATCCATGGACGAACTTAAATTACCTAGGGTACAGACTGGTAAATGGTGTTCAGTCGGAGGTACTTCTTGCTAAAATTAATGCTTGTACGAGTAAACTTTTGAGTACATAAGAGGCAGCATAGACAATCCGAACTTTGCTTGTAGATTTATCGTAAAATAGTGGCCTCGTGCCGAGGGAGGTTTGAGCAACTTGGCCACTACTTTAATCCAACTAGTTTATTGGCTCATCTTCGTCTTGTACCTCGCCAAAATTCTACATTGCAGACAAGAAAGGAGGCGGTTGAGAAAATGAACCTCCCAGTTTTTTTGTGTAGTTCAACTGAAAAGGAGCATCCCTGGCGTGCAGACTGTTTAAGTGCCAGATGAATATACGCGTCAACCAACTTGTCTGGAATCTTTAGACTCCATGCCATACAGTTCGCTACCATATGTGCTGATAACCAAAAGGCACAAGTTGGGACCAAAGACTGGACTGTGTTTTTCTCGGCTATGCGCCAATCAATATAATTGGTGTTCACTCTCCTAATACTTGGAGTTTGACAACTGGTTGATGCCGGTTGATACTCGAATGAATATAGGCACTTCTTCTTGTCAACATTGATCCTTGTCTGAGTGAACTTTGGAGTAGATAGCAGCAGCATAAGTATCTGTCCATCTGATCTTTTTGTGCAGTTCTACTGAAATCGCCCAATGTAATGATTTTCCTACGAGTTCAGGCTCCAAGTTACTCGTTTGTGAAATCGGCAAACAGTAGCACAATACCAAATTACCAATACATATGACAAGAACAATAATCAGGATAAAGACCAGTACCAACGTGTGTGAGGTAGCATATCAATTACTATTTCCTTTGACTGGAAGTCGAGATAAGCAAAGCGACTGAGAGCAAAGGAAGGAAGCAAGACGAGATAAGCGACTGATAGGAAAGGAAGGAAGCAGTCAAGGCAATGAAGCACCCAAAGTTTTTGTGCAGTTCCACCAAAACCGAGCATCCATGTTGGCACATATATTGAGAGAGTGAGATTACTGTAATAGTGGGACAAGTTGATCAAACATACACTAACAAATAGAAGCACCCTCATTATCTTAATGGCTAAAGTTAGCAACATAGTAGTCTTGCTTAAAGAGAGGTATTAGTTTATTTAATCAGTGCCAATTAGCTCAACACTCAAAGCATTGCCATGTATCACAGGTTGCAAAACTTTAACGTGCAAAGATAAAGGAGTTTCTCATGACAGTAGCACGATACAAATAGAGATGACAACAAACTAATATGGATGAAGGCCTTAGGCCGGTACCAACCCGAGCAAAAAAGCTCATTCATGTAGTCCCAAAAGAGGTGGTAAAGCACTCACTGGAATCACTCAATAGTATATATTTTTGTGCACTTCAAATGTATGGTTAAAATCACTCTTCTTTACCAGTGCTGAGATTATATCGGAAGATTATCAAGAACTTCCAGTAGAGTTAAAGCACTGGCTGGGATACAGTTCATTGTATTGTCTTGTGTAGTTCCACTAAAATGTATGATTGGCACAACATGATCCCTTCCATCCTGCAATATAGGCCGTCTGATTTATATCTGATGGATAGGAAGGAAACAATGGCAATTTTGCAAAAAGGTACCCACAACCCTCTCCACATTTGCAAATAAGGCCTTCCCTCGTTCATCCTTTTCTCTCACAAGACAAACTACTCATACACAAATGCATCTTGATGTTACATGCAACGCACAAGCATCTTGCTAGTCTTCCAAGTAAATTAAGAGTAGTAGCAACACAACAATACAATACCACTAGCAAGATGTCAGGATAACATAGGACGGTACCATTGTGTGATCTCCATTTCCTGTTTATTCTTCCTCTTCTTCCTCCTCTTCATGCTCTGTTTCTCTTTCTCCTCACGAGTTGGTGAAACCAAATACATGATTGGCCTTCCATTTCAGAATTGGTTTTGTCAATGAGGGAGTACAAGTGTACTAGTAAACAATAACATTATTTTCTCATGGAAGTCGCAAAATAGAGATGAACACATGCATTGAATATCATTCTTACCTAAAGGAAGGTTATGGTGCCATTATGGATGATGAGGATTGGAACACAGATCTCCCTTTGTGCAGTTCCACCGAAATGAACCAACTGTTCCATTCTGACATTCCAGTTAAATAGCACAAAAGTCACTTATTTTAAGAAGTGTTTTGTGCAGTGCACCAGAAGGCCACAACAACAACCAGGTGAAATGGATATCCCTGTTTGCACAAAAAGCTATAGAAGAAACAGTCAGAGTCTCAAACAATTTCAGGAAAAAAACATTTGGCTAAACTTGTCATGGCTTATAACAGTGGCATGGCTTCAATTTACCAAGGGCATTAGATTAAGAACATATAAATATTTGGTATAAGGGCATGGGACAGTGGGTGCACCAGCAGTCCAGAACCATGTACCTAAACTAGGGCATAAAGTGGTGATTCAGAGTTTGTTGCCCCGAGAAACATACATCCAAGAAACATATCTGGGTTGGTCCCATTTTGTTCACTCTAGCCAGCTACTCCTATGTGTGGATAGCAAATCTAGTCCTGGTCATACCACTATGTACAACGTTTCCCCTATATTTCCCTTTTCGACCAAGAGACCGGTTGGATGACCAGTCTGTACTACTTTCACCCCCTTTCCTTCCTGTTTGTACCAATTCAATGTACATACAAAATCCCCCCTCCCTTTATTTCTTGTTTGAACAAAGTATGAGATTCGACTCCACGAAGTAGCTTTACCTCTAACAATAGAAGAAAAAAATAGGTGACGCTGGACCATCCGATCAAGAGGGGCTGAGAGGTAGAAAATGATGCACATGAAGCGACGTAGCGAGCTGGAGAAGTAGAGCTAGGGAAGTTTTGAAGGAAGATATACCTGAAGGTCGTCGGGATGTGGATAGGTGGGCGGCGGGAGGCCAAATCCGCCCACACTAGGGAAATGACGAAGGGATCGGAGGACCTCCCTCGCCGGTGCTCAGCCAGAGATAACGGTGCGGCTGGCAGTGGGTCTCCTCCCTCACAGTCGACGACGGCCTAAATGCTGCCCCTCCTCCCCTTCACCGGCAGAGGGGGATACATCCGGATCTGTAACCAGCGGTGAGGATAGAAAGACAGTGTTACCACTGCTATCTTGTTTAGATGTGGAGAGGATGAGAGTGTGTGAATAGAGCAACCCTAGCAAGGAAGCGCTGAGGCTCCGGCCTATATATACGTAGTGGGGTAGTTTTCCTTTTTTCACTCCATCAAAAAAACGTTTAAAATTGTGTACGTGCCAAGTCGCCATTTTTTTGAGTTGTTGATTGTTTTTTTAGATAGCTACCCGCTTATTCCAAGTGGTGTTACGGTGTGCCAGGTCGCACCTTGTATCGTTCAAGTCTGGTACACGACCCTCAATTAAATGAATAACCAATGCCTCGTAAAATTTGTGAACAAGCTGACGGTAAAATTATTACAAACGCGGGCTTCCCAACATGCATTATTATTTATATTTTCTATGTGGGAGTATCCTCAAAACAAAATGTGAGAGTACAATATTTAGTGGGCCCCTTTGTAATTGGTGCTAAATTTTGACCAAAGATTTAACTGACAAAATGTTAGTGCATGTTAACAAAAATTATATCATTTGGTTCGTATTCGAACATAGTTTTCAATGATGTAATTTTTTGTGACATGCATGAACATTTGGTTAGTTAAGTTTATAGTCAAAATTTGGAAAGGTGCATTAAATCAACCCATGCAAGTATCAAAAGGAGAGTCATGGCATGCATGCATGCATTGTAATTAATGCATTGGTAAACGCAAATTATTGAAATATATCGTATGACGCCCTCTCCCTCGTGGACTGAGCTCCGGTTCCTTAACTGCACCTGCCTTTGGCTGTATGACAGGTGGACAACCCACCTATTGGGCCCACCTGCCATAGACACAAAGGCAGGAGCAGTAAGTCAATGAAGCTACGTCCCTCACTCGCCCATGAGCGTGGTGTCTGGCAGGACTAGGAGAAGCTTTCGCTACATGCTCTCCCTCCCGCACGCGGTGGACATGCAGTAGTTCATTCAGTGTCAGATGGCCAGAAGCATACTGTAGTACTCCACTGCAGTAGTACTCCATCATTGTTTGACTTCCCAAAGAGATGAAGAGCCAAGCGCAGCCCGGACACTCGTGTGGCAGTTTCATGTGTAGAGTAGTCTAGGATAGCGTGTACCGTGCCTGTAAGATTAAAATCGTTGGGGTCGGCTCCATGCTATGAGGCCGTCTCGGAGCATTTTTTTGATTAAAATAATCTTCAGGCCCTACCTGTCATCCTGGTGATTGTAGTTTGCATGCTCATCTGGTCAAGACAGGAATACATATTTTAATTTGTGGTGGGGTAAATGTTAGAGGTTGTAGCAAATATATTGTACACTACGGGTCTTTTGGCCAAGTTTAGAGGCAAGCATGTGGGGCCTGTCCTATGATGTGTCGCGTCAACTCGTACAATGAGGAGAAGCTTGATTTTACTATTACATGCCTTCTCCCTCGCCCATGCGCGCGGTGTCTCACGGACGAGGACATGCTTTTGCTTATACTACAACAAGATATCCCTCCCGCACACGGTGGACGGACATGCAACAGTGGATTCGATACTGTAGAAGTAGTAGTAGTAACATCATTGTTCGTCTTCTTGAAGAGGCGAAGAGCCAAGCGCAACCCAAACGTGGCAGTTGCGAACGCTTGTGTGGCAGTCTTTGTGTAGGGGTGGGGCGTGGTGCGGAGCCTTGGAGCACGCATATAGCCAGGCTCTTGCATGAGACAAAATTGTATATGTGAGCCCACTATTGTAGTAGTACTACTTGCTAGTATAGCCCTGTAAACCGGAAAGGAGTACAATATTTGCCTTTCTAGAGATTTCAACAAGTGACTAGACTACACCCTAAATGAGTGGAGTACATCTAGAGCAAAATGAGTGAATCTACACCGAAATAAATACATAGTTCTCTCGTTTTCCTATCCGCCTTGGTTGCGGTGCAAAATATTGAGTACGTATATGACTAGCCACTCTATCTGCATGCGGGACATCAAAGCATCCAGGCCCGCATGCCATCCACCAAATCACAGCAAGATGCTACAGTCGAGACTCACCGGTCACCCCGGTGTGGCCGTCATGACCCGTCATATCACAAAACCCACACCTTTACCAACAGTGGCAAAGTGGCCTCGAAGTGGCCTCGAAGTTGGACTGGATGAAGCAACCATCATTTCATTGGAACACTCGTTGAAGCCCTTTCTCCCCTTTCTTGAAGAACCAGCAAGATGCCCGTGCGTTGCATGAAACATCAAGATCTTTTGGAGAAAATGATGAACGAGGGAAGGCCTTATCTGCAAATGTGGATAGGAGTGCGGGTAAATTGTCATAGTTTCCTTCCTATCTATTAGATATAGACTGGGAAACCTATATTGCAGGATGGCAGGCACATCATCATCACCAATTCTGCTTTTTATAAGAGTAGAGAGTAGAGAAAACCTCACTCCAGGCTACTCACTTCTTCTATTTTTCTTTTGTACCGACGAAGGAAAGGTGAGAGAATTAGTGATGCTACTATATTTTCATTCCAAGAATAATCTTTTTTCCGATGCACCGACCGATTCCGACAACCTATTCTTTTCTCATTTTCATTGCGATTGTGGTTTCCTTTCGATTGCTTTTTGTTTGTTAGTTCATTGATGGATCCTGGAGCACTAGGCAAAGAGTTGACGGCGGACAACCCACTAAAGACAATGATCTCCAGAAAGCGAGCACCAACCAATGAGTTGACCATGTTGGCGGGCCAACCCATGGAGACGAAGAGCTCCAAGAAACAAGCACTGGCCAAAGAGTTGACGACGTTGGCGAACGAACTCCTCAAAGGAAGCTGGAAGAATAGCAAGGGCTCCACCGTGCCTACCCCAAAAACTCTAATGACCACCTATGCGAGGCTCAAGGCCGAGTTTGAGGAGATAGTCGCCGTTGAGAAGTAGTATTCCCCTGGCAAGGTGATGGCCCCCATCGAGGACGAGGAGATGGCCCCCGGAGGGATGGGATCCCCCGATGAGCTGCACAAGGTAAAAAATAATGGCTTACCATGGTCGTGGTTTTTGATTATTTGCGATGTGCTTGCTAATATGTTAGGGTTGTGCAGGTGCCGGTGGACAACCTTGATGATTTCGATGGTGCGGCCTGTTCTGTGGAAAACACCCCAAAGATTGTTTTTGATGTCGCGGTCCGTCCTATGGACATCGCCACAAAGATCGATTCTGATGCCGCTGTCCATCTTGTGGTCATCGCCCTAGAGATTGATTCTGATGTTGCGGTCCATCCTATGGACATCGCCCCAGAGATCGATTCCCATGCCGCTGTCCGTGTTGTGGTCATTTCCAGAGAGATCAATGACAAGAAATAGTTGGTCGCGCTAATCCTTCAGGGTAGTTTGCATTGTGTTTAATTACCAGAACGATGTGTGTTATCAAACCGTCTTAGGACTAGTGCACTATCTTGTGTGGGCGGTACTTGCTACTTTTGTTTGATAGTGAATCATGCGAACCCTCTCTAAGTTATGGAAAAAGATGTATCCTCACCATCTTTTGATGTAATATATGGCATGCTTAGATGTAAGTTTGAACTGTTTATCATATCAGCAGGGCTTCTTGTGATAGCCTGGCTTATTAGGATGATAGACTACTCATATCAATAAGGAATTCCTTCTTTTCTGGAAGCCCATTCAGATAGAACTCCAAAGTAAAGCGTGCTCCGGGGTGCGCATGAGTGAGGACAAAGTGCGCAGAAAAGACTAATATTGATCTGTGGGGCCAATCTAGATCCTGCCAGGAGTAACGGCCAACGGTGCGTGTGTCCGGGGTGTTACACTTGTTTGATAATTCTTGGTGTTAGTAGGCTAGCTACTGTGCGAGCTATAGTACTTGCAAAACCCTCACCGAAGAGAAACGTTGGGGCTGATGAGCTCGTGGTACGCTTATAGGTCTGATCCGTCATCAATCGGCCAATATCACAAGCTCCTAAAATTGTAGGCTTAGTGATTGATCAGACAATAGTCGACACGGATACATTTCAGGCCTCATTTGGTTCATAGGGTAGGAAAATCGTAGCAAAAGTACAGAGACGTGGTACAGTGGGTTTGGCCTAGTGGGTTCAGTGATATGACATGGTACAATGTCGTCCAGTCTTCACGTGTGGTAGCAGTATTGTGGGTACAGTAAGTTTTCTTGAAGAAGCAGAATTCAATGAAGTAATGATGGTTCCTTCATCCGACCAACTTACAGTGGGAAAGGTTGGGCCTGCGCTACGACCGGGTGGACCATGATAATTTTGTGCAAGGCAGGCGGACTAGGATGGTCGACGTCCCACATGTCGGCGAATGAAAGTATTATTTCCGGTACAGAGGACGAGCAACGAGTTGTCATTGTTTATTTTTGATAAAAGCTATTGTCTCCACTATTACGACAGAGGAGTGTGAAACACGACAGCCCAGTGAACTTGGCATGTGCACCACTCCCTCCTTCCTCATGTAATATTACCATAATGTTGACTATAAGGTTGGCTATAAGGTTACAACTTTTTCTCACTTTCTCTCTATCTTTTTCCTCTGAAATGTTTTTTACCTTTCTTTTTAGACACAATTGTTTTTTTATGCCTCTTTTTTTAGAATTAGTTTTTTATACCTAGGAGCACATGTAGAGACGGGCTCTTGCAGAGCCCACTCCTTGACTTTGTCAATGCCTCTCTCTCCTCCACATAAGCGTGCTTATAGCCTAGTATTTTACTAGTACTACTTGCTATGAATGTGGGCAGCTGGCGTCTGAGGGGGAGTGCGCGGGGGAGGGGGAGGGGTTTTCTGGTGGGCCAAGGCGGTCAGAAGCGGTCCGGGCTCCCGCATGGCCCACCTCACATTATCACCATATATTTCTTGGAGTCTGTGCACGGCGGGTGGGCCATATCTTCTCCCTCCCCATTTCTCTCTTCTCACCCGACGCCTGCCAAGCGATTGGATTTTGGCTATCGACGGTTTAACCAATTGCAGTCCCACATGTCAGTGAAAATGCAAGACAACGCGTGTCCCCTCTGGTGAGCGGCGTGTGAGCCGGACTTTCGGGGTGCGACATGAACGCGACGCGTACGAGTCATTAGTGTGCCGCCTTTTCCTTTTGAACTTGCAAAGTGTAACATTTTCGTGCGATCAATCGATAGAAATCCAGAACAAAAGGACGAGGGTGGGGATTTCCCGCGCATTAGGCGGGCTAGTTTGAGTGATATTACGTGCTACAGTGTCGTCCACTTGATCCATTTTTATGTAACCAAGAGTCTACACTCTTACGTGGGAGGATTGTGAAACATGGCGGATCTGATTTTGATCGAGGGATAACTGTTCCCTGTGAAATATTGAAGCACTGTTAGCTATTATAGCATGATAGTTAGAGCATCTCCAACGCTGGCCCACAAATTTACACCGGCGTCTATCCGAGGACACTGATGGATGCTATCTAATGATGCCTGCATACCTTTCGACAACTATATGAACTAACCGGATGAAATTCATGCAAACAAAGCAAATTTCAAATTAACCTGATGAAATTCATTACATTTAGAAAACTTTTCCTATAAACTGGACAAAATTCATTACATATTTAGCACAAACCGGACTAAAACCTAGTGTAAACCTAATCTAAACGATCGCCGGCGCCCGACCACCATGTCCGGCCATGAACCCCGAGAAAGTCGGCCATTTCCTTTGCCTCCTCCTCATCCGCCTCGATAACCTCCTCCTCCGGAGCACAAGGTTCTGAAGATTTCCTCCTCCATGTCACAATCAAGTGGCTAATCGGCCGCCGAAGTTTATCCCACCAAGCTTGGTGTTGACTGAGTGGAGGAGCGGTGGCCTTCCTAGGACCAGAGTGGCGACGACCTACCATGTACTACTCTTCCTCGCTTCCGGCGGCGCCCGCGCATGCGCGCCGGCTTCGTGGTCGTGGCGGCGGAGGGCGGTCGGGGGGAGCCGGCAATCTCCTTCGTCTGCTCCTACGACAATACGTCCAAGAGAGCTTTGGAGCGTGCCCGGAGCGGAGCCGCCGATGTCCTTTGTTTGCTCCTGCCACAGTACGTCCAAGAGAGCTTTGGAGCGCCAGGAAGCCATGGTTGGAGTGGTGCCAACAGAAGGAAGGGACCAAAGGAGAATGAGGGTGGGTCTTTGGCTATGGCTGGGAGCTGGGGCTCAAGTTAATATAGAGGGCGGATGGCAATGAGCCGTGATAGATGGATGGACGGTTGGCGCCGGAGTAGGTTCGTCGGCAGCCGTGTGTCATTAATGTGGGCGGCGAATGGAAGGATGGTCGTGGTGTTGTTAACGCGGAGCAGTCGCTTGCACCGGGATGCCGCACGGGTGGCGCTCTCTCGGCCGTTGCGCTACTGCAATGCCGGTGCCAGTGAGAGGTCGCGTCGGGCGGGAATGCGGATGCTGCTTTAGTGACTTAACTGCAAGTGCAGTTGGGTCACTGACATATGGTCCCAACAGGCATCTGGCCCGCATGTCAGTGGCACACCAATCGCACCTGCAGTTAAGTCCCGTGAATGCGACATTGATGTTCTGGAGAGACGGTGACCATTTTAGGCGGGAAGCGCGCGTTAGCGATGGAAGGGGTTTCGGTAGGATCGTTCGGTAGGTCAGGGCGGTCAGACATTGGCGTGGTGGTAAAATGTGAACTCATGGATGACAAGCCTTTGAAGCATATGCGACACGTATTGACAACCAGATGTCCATGCAACCGCTCTTGTCACCAGCTAGCCTTCGACGACCACCATTAGAGACCACACAACCATGCTAACTTATGAATAATGGACGAATCGATCAGACACACACTCGTGGGCAGTGGCACTATGATGGGTCGCTCACGATACATATATAGGTACCATAGTACCCTCTCTAGCTAGGCTATTTTATAGATTGTCGTTGTGATGGATGATATACATGAGCAAGGCGCCGAGTCACAAGTATGACCGTTGGTGTTGAGCCAGGTGAATACATGCTCGGTGTTCGCGGAGGCCTCCAGCAAACGTCTAAACAGTAATGTCAGGCACCGCCGTTTGCATTGCGCCATGAGCAGGACTTTGATTGAGAGGGCGACGTGCATGCATTAGCATGGTTTGACAGCGTGAGCATGAGTGTCTGCATGCATACATGCTACTTGCCTATATGGATGGTGTCGCTAATGTGTGCATCACGTATAATATAAAAAAATAGGTTTATGCATTTAAAGCAAAGTATTTCATTTTCATTTGGCTGATGAGTGTGCGTTGCAACAACGAGTCCGTGGTTTGATTTCTAACATACGCATAATTTTGGTTTTTATTTCTTTCTCCACTGACAAGTAGGCATGCATAGATAGTTAGATAGATAAAGAACACGAGCTGATGAGGTGCATGCGGACTGTTTGACTGGTCAACCAAACAAATACAGAGCTATACGCTGAGCCAGTGACCATATAATCACCATATCTCGTATACAATGATCAAAGTGAGCTATTAAGACAAGTTTGATGTCCGCCAATGCATTTTACTCGGTAATAAATGACCAGGATTGAAGGGGAATCCAAATTTCCTACGTCTTTTGTCCTTGAGCTCTTGACAAACCAATGCACTATACAGTTGTCCGGCCACTCCACCCTAGAGCTCTCACCAAGCATCGTTCATGCCACCGCGCCACACTCTAACCGGTAAGGAAGTGATGGCATCCCGCCGCGCCGAGTTCCTTGCCGCCCACGACCACACACAAAATGGTTGGGAAGCGATGGCATCCTGCCGTGCCGAGTTCATCACTGCTCGTGACCTCACACTTACGTGGGTGGAATTTGAAGCTGCCAAAGCCGAAGGGGCGGTAGAGCAAGAGGCAGCCAAAGCCGCACAGAGGGAGTGGAAAAGTCAGAAAACACTCAAGAAAAGAGAGGCCCACCACTGCAAGAAAGAATAGGATGCATGCACTGCCACGGAGAGGTCGGCAAAGATCCAAGCACGGTGGGGTGTCGCCGACAAAGCCGGGAAGGAGAATGACGGCGTCTGGCCAGCATGTGAGAAGTAGTAGTACTAGTAGTTAGTGTGTGGGGGATTCAGGGCTCCATAGACCCTTGAGAGATTCGAATACTAGGGTGCGTACGAAGAACTCCCTCTCCCCAACCTGCCGGCCCAACGACTCCACAGCCTAGCTCGACGAACCCAAGGGACAAGAGACACAGCAGTTTATCCTGGTTTGGGCCACCTTGCGGTGTAATACCCTACTCCAGCTTTGTGGTGGATTGCCTCGAGGGGCTGAGGATGAACTAGTACAGTGGATGGACAGCCTTAGGAGTTGAGGTGTTCTTGAGCTCGATGAGCTGGTGGATATGTGGATGGTCTGGGTGGAGTGGATCCCTCCCCTAGCTGGTGGTGGCTAGGTCCTATTTATAGTGGCCTTGGTCCTCTTCCCAAATGTAGGTGGGAAGGGATCCCACAACGGCCAAATTCAAAGGGAAACAACTAGTACAAGCTATCCTGACAAAAGTAGTCTTCGCCTGCAAAGGCTCTGGTGATGACGTTGTAGTGGGCACCGTGATGACCTCCGTCCTGTCATCCTGGCGGTCTTGGTTTTGTTGCACCAATATGGAAACCTTTGCCTGATTCCTCGGGACTCCGTGCCTGCGCTTGCTCCCTTGGCACCAAAGAGGAAACTCGTACACTGCGCCCGCTGGCGCCCGCCTGGCCTTGGTCGTCATGGCTCACGTCATGTGAACGTCCCCAGTTGCACCTTGCCTTGATATCTCTGCTCCTTGGGAGGCAGCCTAGTGAGGCCGCCCCCTAGGGAGGTCTTTGTGTCGTCCGCCTCGTGAGTGGCCCCTTGCGAGGGTCTTGTGTTGTTGCTGCTGAAACTGGGCCGTACCAGGCTGCTGGTGGAGCCACGCCGTGGGCCGCAGGCAGGCAAGTCTAGGTACCCCCGTTCCCAGGATGCCAACAGTAGCCTCGGGGCCCCAGGCGTGCTCGAGCTTGGCTTCGAGGCGAAGCCACAGGGCAAGTGCAGAGCGCCGTGGGCCCCAACCTCCTCTAGCCTTGGCCGATGCATGGCGATTGATGGGACGTGGGCGCCTCCGCTTCCCCGCGCTGCCTCGGCAGCCATACCTGGCTGCCAAAAAGGGGTTGGTGCTTGCTGTAGAGCTTACATTTCCTTCCTTTTGTCCTTCTCCAGACCCCCTTATCCTCCTTGCCCAGAGAGCCCAGATCTGCCAAAACTCTCCCCCAAGCCGGTAGCCGATGGCCACCGCCAAGGCGAAGGCCGCGCGCTCGCCTTCCTGGTTTGAGCCATCCCTGAGCGAGCCCTCCGTCACGGAGAAGCACCTCACCGCCGTGCTCCAGGTGACGGCGGATGGCAGCAACAAGGGGGAGAGACGGTGCTCCGGACCGGCTTCACCAAGCCGGAGACCCTGGGCGGCACCTTCTACCATTTCTTCTTACACAACATCTTCGCGGGGCTGGTCCCCCCTTCTCCGGCTTCTTCTACGCCGTCCTTCACCATTACAATCTCCACGCCCTTCATCTCCATCCCAACTCTATCCTTCTTCTGTCAATCTTTGCCTTCTACTGCGAGGCGTTTGTGGGAGTGATGCCGTCTGTGGCGCTGCTCGCCATTTCTTCTACCTCCGTATCAAGGAAGGCCCGTGCTCAGGGTGTGCCAACTTTGTGGTGGCCAATAGCACCAATGCGATCTCGCAAGCCGGGGAAAAGGTAGAAGATTTCAGGAACAGGTGGGTCCTGATGGGTGCCTCCCGCTCTTGCCCTCGGCTGGCGCTGCCGACTGGGATGCTAGTGCCTCATGAGGGATGGAATCATAAGAAGCTCAATGATACCCGGGTGGCGCAGTTGACGGAGAGGATGGTGGCTGACCTGAGGCCTAACGACCTGAAGGCGGAGACACTAACGGGGGCTATGATCGCTAGGGAATTCCTAACGCATCACTTGGCTCCGCTCCAGGCATGCTCGCGCCCCTTTAGGGAGTTCACGGGCACGGGTGGCGTACTCCGCTTGCGGCCGGACGATCTACCAAAGGAGGAGTTGAACAAGGTCCTGTGCCTCATGGTCGGGAAGGACCACGGTTGCCCGCCGGACACCCATCTGCCACTGTACCATGGCCTTGATGGGGCGAAGATCGCCGCTGCTATGCCGGACTTCAACGAGCGCGGGCTCATTCTGCCGACGCCCATCGGTCCTTCGGACTCCCCGGTGGTGGTGGCTTCTGGCGACTCCGGCGAGGATGGGGTTCGGACTTGGAGGAGACTAAGGAAGGCACATGGGAGGTCTCCCCCCGTGCCAACTAGGCCCCCTCCTCGTTCTCTCTGATGATGATGGCGACGTTGGTGAGCACCCTGCTCGGGAGCCCCCACACGGCACTGGGGTCACCACAAGATCCAAGGGTACCCCTATGAAGAAGCCCGCGCCGGGGGTCCCAAAGAAGAGCCGGTCAACATTGATTTCCTGAGGTGGCGCCTCCAACTTGCCGCCGGCCGGCGCTGACGCAGGCCCGGGCGCTACGCCCTCGTCTGCCCCTGGGGCTCGTGTGCCCGTGCCCCATTGAGGGAGTCCTGGATTAGGGGGTCTCCGGACAGCCGGACTATCTCCATTGGTCGGACTGTTAGACTATGAAGATACAAGATTGAAGACTTCGTCTCATGTCTGGATGGGACTCTACTTGGTGTGGAAGGCAAGCTAGGCAATACGTATATGGATATCTCCTCCTTTGTAACCGACCTTGTGTAACCCTAACCCTCTCCGGTGTCTATATAAACCGAAGGGTTTTAGTCCGTAGTACAACAATTACAACATACAATCATACCATAGGTTAGCTTCTAGGGTTTAGCCTCTTTGATCTCGTGGTAGATCTACTCTTGTAACACCCATATCTTCAATATTAATCAAGCAGGACGTAGTGTTTTACCTCCATCAAGAGGGCCCGAACCTGGGTAAAACTTCGTGTCCCTTGCCTCCTGTTACCATCCGGCCTAGACGCACAATTCGGGACTCCCTACCCGAGATCCGCCGGTTTTGACACCGACATTGGTGCTTTCATTGAGAGTTCCTCTGTGTCGTCGCTGTTAGGCTTGATGGCTTCTACTCTCATCGGTAGCGATGCGGTCCAGGGTGAGACTTTTCTCCCCGGACAGATCTTCGTATTCGGCGGCTTTGCACTGCGGGCTAATTCGCTTGGCCATCTGGATCAGATTGAAAGCTACGCCCCTGGCCATCAGGTCAGATTTGGAAGTTTGAATTACACGGCCAACATCCGTGGGGACTTGATCTTCGACGGATTCGAGCCACAGTCGGGCGCGCTGCACTGTCGCAATGGGTATGACCTAGCTCTGCCACCGGACTGTACCCCAGAGGCTGCGCCCGCATCAGCTCCGACCCTTAGCTCGGAGCCAGCTGCGCCAATCGAGGACGGGTGGCTAGACACCGCCTCAGGGGCTGCAGTCTCAATGGCGATCGAGCCAAACACCAGCATAATCCTCTGCGCAGCCCGTGACTCCAAGGTGCCGGACTCTCTTCCGGACCCCGAACCATCCACGCCCCCGCCAATCGAATCCGATTGGGTGCCGGTCATGGAATTCACTGCTGCGGATATCTTTCAGCACTCTCCCTTCGGTGACATTCTGAATTCACTAAGGTCTCTCTCTTTGTTAGGAGAGCCCTAGATGGATTATGGCCAACAGGATTGGGATGCGGACGACGAAGAAATTCGATGCCCACCCACCACCCACTTTGTAGCCACTATCGATGATTTAACTGACATGCTCGACTTCGACTCCGAAGACATCGACGGTATGGATGACGATGTAGGAGATGAACATGAACCAGCACCTATAGGGCACTAGAAAGCCACCTTGTTGTATGACATATACATGGTGGATACACCCAATCAAGGCAACGGCGACGAGATAGTGGAGGATGACCCCTCCAAGAAGCAACCCAAGCGCCGACGTTAGCGGCGCCGCTCTAAGTCCTGCCAAAGCAAAAGTGGTGATACCGGCACAGGAGATAATAACACTCCGGATAGCGCCGAAGACAACAACAATCCCCTCCAACAAGATTTAGAGCAGGAGGATGAAGGAGCCATCTCTCCTGAGAGGGCGGCTGGCGGAGAGGAGGAGGATGACAATTACATGCCCCCCTCCGAAGACGAGGCAAGCCTCGGCGACGATGAATTCGCCATACCAGAGGATCCCATCAAACAAGAGCGCTTCAAGCGCAGGCTTATGGCCACGACAAATAGCCTGAAGAAAAAACAGTAGGAGCTTCAAGCTGATCAAGATCTGCTAGCTGACAAATGGACAGAAGTCCTCGCGACCGAGGAATATAAACTCGAGCGTCCCTCCAAGAGTTACCCAAGGCGCAGGTTACTACCCCGACTGGAGGAAGAAGCGTATGATACGGCTGATCGGCCACCTCGTGGCTGCGATAGAGAGGCATTCCAGCCAAAAGCTCAGCCTCCACCCCAACGCCATCCAAATAAAAAGGCATGGGGAGATACGCCAGACCTGCGAGACATATTGGAGGACAAAGCAAAGCATTCAAGATCGATCTATGGATCACGAGGGCCCACCACTCTACGAGACAGTAAACGTCACGCCGGATATAGTAAAAATAAATCCGGCCAGGCCGAACACAACGGGCAGGACCCATACGAGCTACGTCGCGATATAGCCCAATACAGAGGCGCCGCACACCCCTTATGCTTCACAGACGAAGTAATGGAACATCAATTCCCAGAAGGTTTCAAACCTGTAAACATTGAATCATACGACGGCACAATAGATCCCGCAGTATGGATTGAGGACTTCCTCCTCCACATCCACATGGCCCGCGGTGATGACTTACATGCCATCAAGTACCTCCAACTAAAACTCAAAGGACCAGCACGGCATTGGCTTAATAGCTTGCCAACAGACTCCATTAGTTGTTGGGAAGATCTGGAGGCCGCATTCCTCGACAACTAGACGCAGATGACTTGAGCCACATAATTCAGCAGCCAGAAGAGTCGGCCAGGCAATTCTGGACTCGGTTCCTTACAAAGAAAAATCAAATCGTCGATTGTCAGGATGCAGAGGCCTTAGCGGCTTTCAAGCACAACATCCGAGACGAGTGGCTAGCCCGGCACCTTGGTCAGGAAAAGCCGAAATCTATGGCAGCTCTCACGACGCTCATGACCCGCTTCTGTACGGGAGAAGACAGCTGGTTGGCTCGCAATAATAACATATCAAAGAACCATGGTACCTCCGATACCATGGACGGCAATAGCAGGTCACGTCGCAACAAGCATAAGTGCCGCATTAACAGCGAAAGTACTAAGGATACGGTAGTCAATGCCGGATTCAAAGGCTCTAAACCCGCTCTACGGAAAAAGTCGTTCAACCAAAGTACGTCGGGTCCGTCCAGCTTGGACCGTATACTCGATCGCTCGTGTCAAATACACAGCACCCCAAACAAGCCAGCCAATCACACCAATAGGGATTCTTGGGTGTTCAAGAAGGCCGGCAAGTTAATTGCCGAAAACAAGGACAAGGGGCCGCATAGCGATGACGAGGAAGAACACCGGCAGCCGCACACTGGAGGACAGAAGAGGTTTCCCCCGCAAGTGCGGACGGTGAACATGATATAGGCAACCCACATCCCCAAGAGGGAGTGGAAGCATGCGCTCAGGGACGTATATGCGTTGGAGCCAGTCGCCCCAAAGTTCAACCCTTGGTCCTCCTGTCCGATGACCTTCGATCGCAGGGACCACCCCACTAGTATCCGTCATGATGGATTCGCCGCACTGGTCTTAGACCCAATCATCGACGGATTTCACCTCACTCGAGTCCTTATGGATGGCGGCAGCAGCCTGAACCTGCTTTATCAGGACACAGTGCGCAAAATGGGTATAGACCCCTCAAGGATCAAACCCACAAAAACGACCTTTAAAGGCGTCATTCCAGGCGTAGAGGACCACTGCACAGGCTTAATTACACTGGAAGTGGTCTTCAGATCCTGGATAACTTCCGAAGCGAAGAGTTAATCTTCGATATAGTCCCGTTCTGCGGTGGTTATCATGCGCTGCTCGGACAAACCGCATTCGCTAGATACAATGCGGTACCACATTATGCATACCTCAAGCTCAAGATGCCAGGACCTCGCGGAGTTATCACAGTCAATGGAAACATAGAGCGCTCTCTCCGAACAGAGGAGCACACCGCGGCCCTTGCAGCAGAAGTGCAAAGCAGCCTCTCAAGGCAATCTACCAGTTCGGCGTTTCAAAGCCTGGACACCTCCAAGTGCGCTCGGGGCAATCGGCAGACAGACCGCCTGGCGCGATCTGAGCTCGCGTAGAAATACGGCGGCCACCCCAATCCCAGCCCAACGGCATTATTCGTGCCGCGTGTACATAATTACGCGTTAAAAATACCATGGGCACAGGTGGGGAGGGGGCACAACTGCGGCGCGCCCCAAAATGCGGCGTAAACCGCACTAGGGGCTTCCCGTTTGGCTATTTTTCTTTTTCTTTCAGGACTTTAATCTCTGGAGACACCGTCCGGCAGCTCTATTGCCGCACACATGATACAGCAACCAAGGCGGTAGACAACTACGTTATATAATGGAATCCCCAGGTTTATTACAGATTTCATATCATTCCTCGGCTCGCCCTTGGAAGGGACATAGTCCTACTCTTTTGCTTATTACACTATATGTATCACTCTGCTGTAATGCAATTTTTTAATAAACAATGCATGACATTACGACTATTATTGCATTCTTGTTATATATATCTATGTGTTCATCAACGACACCTTGCAACCGTACACTCTGGTACGGCCAAAGCACCAGGGGCTTACGTACCCACAGTATGGCGTGAAAAGTCCGAACACTTTCACAAGTGCGGCACCCCAAACTTATAGCATTATTTGCATCAGCTCCGAATCATGTCTTTGGTCAAATATTGGGTTTGCCCGGCTCCTATGTTTTGGTACCTTACGTTCCGCTCTATCGGCTAAGGTAGCGCTAGGAGAACAACTGTGATTGTGCCCCAGTTCTGCCGGGCTGAGCACCTCAGTAGAGAAAGCTAAAACTGACTGTCATGGTAAGGCGAGAGACTGGTCGCTATTCGGCGAGGTTTTTCGAGTCCCTAAAGACTTATGCCGCTTAGGGCGAGGGGACGGCTCTGTCCGGCTTACAGGCGTGTATCGCGCCCCGAATTTGGCCTTCCGAATACCAGGGGCTTCGCCGAAATTTAAAATTATAGAATTCTATGGCTAAGTGAGAGTGATGAAGCATTATTAGTCTGGTTGCCTTGTTCGTTGTGCTGAGCACCTCCCTCGAAGGACCCAAACATGGGAACAAGGGTGCTCAGGTTTATCCCGAACACCCCAGCACTCGCGGTATGGGGGCAGAAGCCGAGGACTAGCCATCTCACAGATTGGATAAACAGCCAAACAGAAGGTAATATTTTAAATTCACACAAGCGTTGCATAGCGCATATGAAACAAGTTTTCATCACACAGGATAAAAAAATGAGCAAGTCTCATTCAAATATTACATTTTGTGAACACTCATCCGCGATAAGGCGGGCGCCCGGCAGAACACCCTCGTAGTACATCTCGGGGTGGCGGTGCTCCTTGCCCTCCAGCAGCCCCTCCTTGATCAGCTTCACAGCGTCTAGCTTGACCCACTGCGTTTTGACATGGGCGAAAGCCCGGCGTGCTCCTTCAATGCAGACGGATCGCTTGACGACCTCCAGCCATGGGCAGGCCTCCACAAGCCGCCTCACCAGGCCAAAGAAGCTGTTCGAAAGGGTGTCGCCAGGCCACAGCCGGACTATGAGGCCCTTCATGGCCTGATCGGCCGCCCTATGTAGCTCGACCATCTGCTTCAGCTAGTCGCTCATTGGCACCGGATGTTCGGCCTCAGCATACTGAGACCAAAACAGCTTCTCCGTCGAGCTTCCATCCTCGGCCTGGAAAAATTGTGCGGCATCGGACACACTGCGGGGCAAATCTGCGAATGCTCCTAAAGAGCTCCGGATTCAGGTAAGTAATCGGTAAATTACTTTTACATGCTTGCTTTGCATATAGAAAGCCTTACCCACCGCTATCTTCTTCATCGCATCGATCTCTTGGAGGGCCTTTTGGGCTTTGGCCTTGGCACTCTTCGCGCTCTCCCGGGCCGCAGCAAGCTCAGACTCTCGCGTCTTCAAGTCAAGCTCCAACGCCTCGTGCTTCGTCACGAGAGCCTGGAGCTCTTGCTGCACCTCGCCCACCCGAGCCTCATGCCTCTCTCGCTCGGTGCGCTCCTTGGCCGCTGTATCTTTGGCCTTGGTCAGCGCTTGCTTCAGGACCGCCACCTCGGTTGTGGCCCCTAGGAAAACATACAATGATCCTGTCATTTTGCAATCACGTCCTTTTTATATACATATACCTATAGACGGGGTATTACTTACCTTTGTTCTCCTCGAGCTGCCTCTTGACAAGGCTGAGCTCTTTCTTGGACCCATCGAGGTCCGGCTTCAGTACGGCGACCTCTGCAGTTAGTGCGACGGACGCCAGCAGAGAAGCCTGCATATGCATATTGACATACTTATATTCAACACCTGCGATATTATTTGATCCTTTGTTCGGCTTTTCTTTGCGAACACCGAACAAAGCATCAGGGGCTACTGTCTATGCGGTAATACTTCTACTACATTGTAGAACACTTACCTCGAAGCCTGTTAGAAGGCTAGTACAGGCTTCAGTCAATCCGCTCTTGGCGGACTGAACCTTCTGGATCACCGCACTCATGATAGTGCGATGCTCCTGCTCGATGGAAGCGCTGCGAAGCGCTTCCAACATAGGGTCCGGCGCCCCTGGATGGATAGAGGTCACAGGCACAGGCGTTTCACCCCCCCCCCCTTAGAAGGGGACTGCCTGCCCGAGCTCGGAACCGTTGGAGGGTCCGGCGCGGTGTTCGGCTGAGGGCCAAACTCAAAGCTCTTGGGGACCCCATCCCCTCGACTCCCGGAGTCTGGAAGGTCGCCTTGAGGCGCCTCCGGGATTGTCCCCCCTCGATCCAGTGCCTCTTGTGATAGCACCTCAGCGTCGTCGGCTGGATGAGGGGAGGTGGCGGTCAGGACTGCATCACTATCCATGTCCGACGAGCCCAAGGAGTCGTCCGAGGATACCTCGATATTGGCTCGGGGCGGCCTGCACAATTGGATTCGGCGTTAGGGAAAGCAATGCGACAAAGCAATCCTATGGGTTACTTTGGTATCCGAATACTTACGATCTCTCGTGGGGCTTGGCCCTAGGAAACCACTCGTCTTCACTTTCGTCGGCGGCGGTGGAGCTGTCCAGAAGGAGCGTCCTTCCCTTCTTGGACCCTCTGGCCTCCCCAGTTGGGGCGGCCTTCCTTTTCTTATCTCCCCCAGTTGGTGGGGGAGCCTCTTCTTCCTCCTCCTCGTCTTCGGGGGAAGAGTGCGCCGCAGAGTCATCGGACGGTGAGTCCGGCGACGCCTGGCGTCGGGAACTCTTTCGAGCTCCCTTGGCCTTCTTGGTCTTCTCTGGCACCTTGTAAGGAGCCGGAGTCAACATCTTCGCTAGAAGGGCGTCTGCAGGGCCTTCGGGCAAGGGAGCCGGACAGTCGATTTGTCCGGCCATCTTCTGCCAGTCCTGTTAACGGCACGGGAGTTTAGATCCCGCATAGAGCCAATCTATATAGAAAACAAATATCCTGTAAAAGGTAAAACAACTTACCGCACTGGCGTGGTGCTTCGCGCTGAATCCATGATCCTCAGTAATGGGGGGAGGGACCTCGGCGCTCTTGAACAGCACCCTCTAGGCATCTTCATGAGTCGTATCGAAGAGCCTATTCAGAGTTCGGTGCTGCGCCGGATTGAACTCCCACAAGGTAAACTCCCGTTGTTGGCACGGGAGTATCCGACGGACGAGCATAACCTGGACTATGTTGGCAAGCTTGAGCTTCTTGTCCACCATGTTCTAAATACATGACTAGAGTCCGGTCAGCTCCTTTGAATTACCCCAGGACAGGCCCTTCTCTTTCCAGGAGGTGAACCGCATGGGGATGCCAGATCGGAACTCGGGGGCCGCTACCCATGCGGGGTCGCGCGGCTCGGTGATATAGAACCACCCTGATTGCCACCCCTTTATGGTATCCACGAAGGTGCCCTCGAGCCATGTGATGTTGGGCATCTTGCCCACCATGGCGCCTCCGCACTCCGCCTGGCGGCCGCTCACTACCTTCGGCTTGACATTGAAGGTCTTCAGCCATAAGCCGAAGTGGGGCTTGATGCGGAGGAAGGCCTCGCACACGACGATAAACGCCGAGATGTTGAGGATGAAGTTTGGGGCCAGATCGTGGAAATCCAGGCCATAATAAAACATGAGCCCCCGGACAAAGGGATGGAGAGGTAATCCTAGTCCGCGGAGGAAATGGGTGAGGAATACCACCCTCTCATGGGGCTCGGGGTGGGGATGAGCTGTCCCTCATCTGGGAGCCAGTGCGCGATGTCGTCGGGCAGGTATCCAGCTCTCCTCAGTTTCTTGACGTCTCCCTTCGTGATGGAGGAGACCATCCACTTGCCTCCCGCTCCGGACATGGTTGGAGAAGGTTGAGATGGAAGTGAGAGCTTGGGCACTAGAGCTCGAGTGTGCGGGAGCGGATGAGCAGAGGAGGAAGAAGGCGTGGATAGAAAGGTGAATCCTTATTCCTTTATATGGGCAGACAAAATTAAGCGTCCCCACTTGCCTGGTAAAACTCGCTTATCCCCCAAGCGCCGCAATTGATGGCGCGGTTGGGTTACCCACGCCCGTATTGATGAAAATCCCGTAATAAGGGGACACGATCTCTGCTTTGACAAGACGTGTCGAAAAACTGCCTCGTGTTATGTGTAGGGCTGGTTAAAAGAAACGGTTTGAATAATCACCGGGCCATGACGTAACGTCGTGTTGCTAAAATAAGCTAGCAAATTAGATCTGCAAAAACATTATTCTCTCTACGGTGGAATGTGGAACTTATTTTGCAGGGTCGGACACTATCCTCGTATTCAAATTCTTCTGAGATGTATTCGGAGAAGGAACCCGCCTTGCAATGCCAAAGACAACTGCGCGCCGGACTCATCGTCGTTGAAGCCTGGTTCAGGGGCTACTGAGGGAGTCCTGGATTAGGGGGTCTCCGGATAGCCGGACTATCTCCATTGGCCGGACTGTTAGACTATGAAGATACAAGATTGAAGACTTCGTCTCGTGTCCGGATGGGACTCTACTTGGCGTGGAAGGCAAGCTAGGCAATACGTATATGGATATCTCCTCCTTTGTAACCGACCTTGTGTAACCCTAACCCTCTCCGGTGTCTATATAAACCGAAGGGTTTTAGTCCGTAGGACAACAATTACAACATACAATCATACCATAGGCTAGCTTCTAGGGTTTAGCCTCTCTGATCTCGTGGTAGATCTACTCTTGTAACACCCATATCTTCAATATTAATCAAGCAGGACATAGGGTTTTACCTCCATCAAGAGGGCCCGAACCTGGGTAAAACTTCGTGTCCCTTGCCTCCTGTTACCATCCGGCCTAGACACACAGTTTGGGACCCCCTACCTGAGATCCACCGGTTTTGACACCGACACCCATCCTGTGAAGACCAAGGGCATGGTGCTTCTGAAGAGGGCGAGAGACTACGCCGCCGAGGATCAGTAAGTGCCCTGCCTTGATATCGCTTCCTTGCTCTTGCTGTGGTATCTTGATGCCCCTCTTTTGGAATGGTTAGGCATGTGCCAATAATGAAGAAGAAGAAGGAGACGACTGTGGTCCTTGCAACTTAGCAGCCCGTCGTCGCCACACCCCCCCCCCCCCCCCCCCCCCCCCCCCCCCCCGCATAGACGAGCGGTGGTGTCCCTCGTGCTCCTGCAGCAAGGTTGTCCTCGCGAGATCCAGGAGCCTACCCGTCGGTGTCAAAACCGGCGGATCTCGGGTAGGGGGTCCTGAACTGTGCGTCTAAGGCGGATGGTAACAGGAGACAGGGGACACAATGTTTACCCAAGTTCGGTCCCTCTCAGTGGAGGTAATACCCTACTTCCTGCTTGATTGATGTTGATGATATGAGTATTACAAGAGTTGTTCTACCACGAGATCGTAGAGGCTAAACCCTAGAAGCTAGCCTATGATTATGATTGTTGTTGTCCTACGGACTAAACCCTCCAATTTATATAGACACCGGACGGGTCTAGGGTTACACGGAGTCAGTTACAAGGGAGGAGATCTATATATCCGAATTGCCAAGCTTTCCTTCCATGCAAAGGAGAGTCCCACACGGACATGGGACGAAGTCTTAAATCTTGTATCTTCGTAGTCCAACAGTCCGGTCAAAGGATATAATCCGGCTGTCCGAGGACCCCCTAATCCAGGACTCCCTCAGTAGCCCCCGAACTAGTCTTCAATGATGATGAGTCCGGCGCGCAGATTGTTTTCGGCATTGCAAGGCGGATTCTTCTCCAAATTCCGAATACCTGTCGGGTAGTGTTCGGCTTCCCATAAATGTTGCACTCCTCGGCTTCTGCGCGTTAATAATGGCTATCTTCTATGTGTCGAGCGAATGTGAGAAGTCGGGGCATTTTTACATTTGCTGCCCTAACCCTGCGAGTAAATCGCCTATTTAAAGAGTCGGGGATCCGCAGATCAGATCACACCATCCTCCCACAGCGAGTATCCATCGGAGCGTGCCCGGAAAAGCCCATCCTATCATGGCCGGCCATCACAGCTCCTCCTCTCGCTCCCGTAGCGCTAAGCCAGGAAATTGGGAGAAGTGTTCCGTCCCTCACAGCCAATTAGTGGAGTTACAGACCCAGGGGTTTCTTTGTCAGGACCCGATTCCAAGTCACGCTGATCTAGCCTGTAACACTTCATATCACTTTGTGGCCTCACGCACGTTATTCCCATAGGTGTCGCCTTACCATGGCCCGGGACCGTTTGCGCCTTTTGGCTCACGTATATGATAGTGTCGCTAGCATCCATATGACAGAGAACTCGGGCCGACATGGCTAGTCGTGAACCCAAAGTGGTACAAACTTACAGGGACAGGCATACATGAATCAACATCGAGCATGTCGGTCAGCAGCGTGTGAATCCGGGCTGTAGCACTAGGCTAACAGGACTCTGGGAACCCGGGCTATAGCAGGCAAGGTAGGACTCCGGATGTCACCGTGTGACATTTCCCCGAAGGGACAAACACATGAACAAAGTGAAACACATGCCGGCCAGTCAAGTGTTCCGGAGCAGTTGTGCTGGGCTAGCAGGACTCCGATGAACTGGGCTGTAGCAGACTACTATGGCTCACAGAAGCACTAGACTACATTTCCCCATAAGAGAGGCTGCCAAGGATAAACAACTAGATTGTCGGATCCCACACATACCAAGCATTTCAATCATACACACAATATGCTCGATATGTGTAAATACAACATGGCATCACAACTCAAGTACTTTATTTAAAAGCTCCGTAGAGCCATACATAACATGTTCATATAGGTAGGGGTCACGTGACCCGAAACTCAAGTCATACAAACATACAAGCACATGCGGAAGCAAACTTGTCTGAGTACAGACACTAGAAAGAAAGAAGGCTTGACGGAGGCTGTCTATCTACATAGGGCCCTCCATGGCTCGGAATCACCACCTGGGTGGCAAGTCACTCATCGACGTCGAGGTCTACATAAAACCCGTCGGAGGGGGCAGTGTTGTCATCTGAAAATAGTAATTAAAGCAACATGAGTACAAAGGTACTCAGCAAGTCTTACAACAGATCCTACTATACATGCTCATTCTCAAGAAGGTAGTGGAGTTATTGCAGCAAGCCATCTTTGACTCTTGGCTAAGCTATCCTACGAGACACCACTTGTAAATGTTTTGCGCACACGAGTCCACTAAACACCATCGCAATACTCCACCATGGATCCTCCCTCGTCATCCTACGAAGGGGCCATCCGCGGTACTCACACTTATCTTGAGTCTTTTAGTAGTAACCATTAACTTGTCTATGAACTGTATAGGAAACCAAGTAGTGCTTTACAGCGGACGCGGCTATTCGAATAGATGATGTTAACCCTGCAGGGGTGTACTTCTTCATACACGCTCTCACAACTTATCGTCGTTTACACGACATGTACTCGGTAACCTTCAAGCGAAAGCCCAACGATGGTGTCGGTCACGGCCTACCTAAAACCCGTCGGAGGGAGTCCGACCGAGGTTTCCACATACGGCCCCGAATGATGTTTACAGGGTCCCGAGATGCTAAACGGGCGCCCGGCATACCCGGCCACGGTGTATCTACCGCATCATAGCCCACCCCTAGGGTCAGTGCTACGCACGGCCGCCAACACATATCCTTTAAAGACCAGAAACTAGTTGCAACTCCTGGACAGAGAGCTAGGGTAGTTAAGAAGCCGAGAGGGTCCATTGGTTTCGCACCCAATGCATGGTAGTAACTGATTCTTAAGTCACACATACAGATCTCAGTTCTTAAGGACGGCCTCAATGAAACATCCCACCATGTACTCCTACATGGCATCTCATCGATACCTTTACCAAATCATGTTCAACACATCCCTCACATTACTGACATAATCATTTCACTCTAGCTCATCACCCAGATGAACCAGACCTGACACAACTCTAAGCATAGCAGGCATAGCAAGGTAGGAAACACAGACATGGCTCAAACAACTCCTACACATGCTAGTGGGTTTCATCTAGTTACTATGGCAATGACAGGTCATGCAAAGGAAAAGGGTTCAACTACCGCAGCACACATCAGTTTGAAACGTTGTTGTCTTAAATGCAGTAAATGAGAGCAGGAGCAAGAACATGGGATTGTATCGATATGATCAATGGGGTTACTTACCTGATGGAGCAGTAGTAGGGTATTGCCCTTCAGTTGGATGATCGAAGGTATCCTCGGAGGCAGAACCTACCACGAAAGACACCACAAAACACAACCATCATATGGAAATATGCAACAATATGATGCATGCTATGACATGGCAATATGATGTGTCTTGGCTAATGCATTGTTAAACCTGTTGGTTTGAGTCTATTTGAATCAAAGATTCAAATGAAAGATCAAGTTATTAAGTCATATAAGTGCATTAGACGAGTGAGGGGGATCTGCGGCGGTGTTCGGTGAAGACGAGCTCGATGGAGATGAGGGAGTGCGTGCGAGCGCTCGGGGCTCGGCTAGCTCGACGTTGCGGACGATGTCGGAGCTCGTGGACAAGTCAGCACGGCGCGGGGACGATGGAGAACGCGGGCTTCATGGTGGCGCGGGCGCAGCAGCGTCGGCCATGGTAAGGGAAAGCGAGGGAGAGAGGTAGGGGAGCGGGCGATGTGTATGTGGGGTCGGGCCAGCGACGTGGAGCCTGCCCAGGTGTTCAGGGGCACGGGCGGCAAGCAGTTGGCGCCGTGGCGAGCTTGCGCTCACTGGCGTCACCTCTCTGCCTGCTCTGGCAAGAGGAAGCAGCTGGCTGGCACGGACCAGCACAGTGCTGGGCCAGCCAGTGGGCTGCCAGGTGAGATTCTCTCCCTCTCTTCATTCTGTTTTTGTTTTTCTATTTTTCTGTAACTATGTGGCTTTATTAAAAATAGTTAGGCACTTCCAAAAATCCTGAAAATAATCAGGAGCTCTGTTTGGATTATTTCCAATAGCTCACACTTATTTCCAGAATTATTTGGGCATTTATAATATTTTATAGCATTTAAATGCCCAAATGCAAATAGGTAATGATTTAATCCAATGACCTTATGTGTCCTAGAAAATTGTGAACCCATTTTGTCAGAGGTTCTAACCCAAGACAAAAAGGGTGGACTTTTTAGAAGGGCATTTCAGGTTCGTTGAAAATGATTTTAATAAACCCTAGTTGTTTTCAGGGGGGTGCTGGTGGTTCTGTCATCCCCATTTCAAATTTCTGTAAAAGTTGACATGATGCAACACTCTAATGCATGAACTAGCTAGGGTGTGACAACTCACCCCCACTCAAAAGAATCTCATCCCGAGATTTAGGATCCGTTGGGAAGAAGGTGGGGTACTCAATTCGAAGACGATCCTCCCTTTCCCAAGTGGCTTCTTCCTCAGAGTGGTGTGACCATTGAACCTTGAGAAACTTGATGTTATGGTGTCGAGTGGTATGCTCGGCTTGGTCAAGGATACGAACGGGATATTCCCGATATGTGAGATTATCTTGGAGATCAAGCGTTTCGTGGTCCACTCCACGGATAGGATCCGTGAAGCAATGCCTGAGTTGAGAAACGTGGAAGACATCGTGAACTCTGGAAAGATGCGGAGGTAGTTCCAATTGGTAGGAAACTTCTCCTTGTTTGGCAAGAATACGAAAGGGTCCAATGTAACGAGGAGCCAATTTTCCTTTGATACCGAAACAATGGGTTCCCTTTAAAGGAGTAACCCGAAGGTAAGCCTTCTCGCCGACTTCATAAGTCATGAGCTTATGCTTGCGGTCATATTAGCTCTTTTAACGAGATTGGGTTGTTTTCAATTTCTCACGAATAACGCGAACCTGCTCTTCTGCTTCCTGAATCATATCCGGGCCAAAGAGTTGTCTTTCCCCGGTTTCTGACCAGTTAAGAGGCGTTCGACATTTTCGTCCATAGATAAATTCGAAAGGAGCTTTGCCCAAGCTAGCTTGATAACTGTTGTTATAAGCAAACTCGACGAATGGAAGGCATTTCTCCCAATCCATTCCGAATGAGATGACAGAAGCTCGGAGCATATCCTCCAGAATTTGGTTGACTCGTTCTACTTGACCACTTGATTGGGGGTGGAAGGCGGTGCTAAAGGAGAGACGAGTTCCCATAGCATTTTGGAAACTTTACCAAAATCGAGAGGTGAAAAGACTTCCACGGTCTGAGTTAATCTCCAACGGAACACCATGAAGAGACACTATTCGGGTGATGTACAAGTCAGCTAGCTGGCTAGCGGTTATACTCTCACGAACAGGTAGGAAGTGGGCTACTTTGGAAAGACGATCGACAACGATGAAGATAGCATTATTCCCTCTCTTGGTCCTGGGAAACCCGGTAATGAAATCCATACCGATTTTATCCCATTTCCATTTAGGAATAGCCAAAGGTTCAAGGGTGCCAGCAGGCTGTTGATGCTTTGCTTTAACACAATGACAGATGTCGCAACTAGCAATGTATTGAACAATTTCTCTCTTCATCCTAGTCCACCAAAACCTCTAGCGCAGGTCTTGATACATTTTAGTACTACCGGGATGAATGGTGAGAGGGGATTCATGAGCTTCCTTAAGAATCAGCCACCTCAGGTTTCGTGCCTTGGGAACCACTAAGCGATTTCCAAAGAATATGACACCTTGATCATCAATGGAGAAACAAGTCGCGACTCCTTTCTTAATGTTTCTCTTAATACGGGAGATTCCCGGATCTACCTTCTGTGCTTTGATGATCTGATCTGTAAGGGTAGGTTTTGCCACCAAGGGGGATAGGAATCCTCGAGGAACAATGCAAAGGTTAAGCTTCCGAAATTCCTCATGGAGAAGTGGTTGACCTTGTTGTAACATCAAGTTGTTACAATAGGATTTACGACTTAGTGCATCAACCAAAACATTGGCTTTTCCCAGGGTGTAAGTTATCCCTAAGTCATAATCTGAGATCAACTCGACCCAATGTCTTTGCCTGAGATTCAAATCCGGTTGGGTGAAGATGTATTTCAGACTTTGGTGATCGGTGTAAATTTTGCAACGATTATCAAGAAGGTAATGTCGCCAAGTTTTGAGTGCATGGACTACAGCTGCAAGCTCTAGATCATGTGTCGGATAGTTATCCTCATGTAGACACAACTGTCGAGAAGCGTAGACAATCACATGACGATCTTGCATGAGTATGCAACCTAGTCCTTGTCGCGAGGCGTCGCAATAGATAACAAAGTCCTTAGAGAAATCTGGTGGTATGAGTACGGGAGCATATGTTAGGCGTCTTTTCAGTTCCTGAAAGCTGAACTCGCACTGTGGGGTCCACTCGAACTTTTTTCTTTCTTGAGGAGTTTAGTTAGAGGTTTAGCAACCTTGGAGAAATTCTCGATGAAGCGGCGACAGTAGCTCGCTAAGCCAAGGAAGCTCCGAACTTGCTTGACCGTTTCAGGTGGAGTCCAATCAAGGACGGCTTGAACTCGCTTGGGATTGACAGCAATACCTTTACCAGAGAATACATGGCCTAGATAAGTCACTTCTGGCAACCAAAATTAACACTTGGAGAATTTGCATAAAGGCGATACTCTCGAAGTTTCTTCAATACCAGCCTTAGATGTTCGGCATGTTCTTCCTCATTCTTGGATTAGATGAGTATGTCGTCAAGGTATACCACGACGAATTTATCCAAATACTCCATGAAGATCGAGTTCATTAATCGAGAGAAGGTGGCTGGGGCATTGGTTAAACCGAAGGACATGACGGTGTACTCGTATTGGCCATAACGAGTAACAAAGGCCGTTTTGGGAATGTCCCCATTTTTTATTTTGATTTGATGGTAGCCCAACCTCTAATCCATTTTGGAGAAGACTGAGGATCCAGCGAGCTGATCATACAGATTGTTGATCCTGGGGAGCGGATACTTGTTCTTGATAGTGACCAAGTTGACAGGTCGGTAATCTACAACCATCCGATCTGTTCCATCCTTCTTCTTGACGAAGAGGACGGGGCAAGCCCATGGAGAAGAACTAGGACGGATGAAACCAGTTTTCAAGGACTCATCGAGTTGTTTCTTAAGCTCGGCTAGTTCTAGGGGTGCCATCTTATAGGGTCTTCTGGAGATTGGGGACGGTTCCTGGAACAAGGTCTATCATGAACTCGACATCCCTGTCAGGTGGAACACCTGGCAGTTCTTCTGGAAAGACATCCGGGAAGTCACGGACTACTGGAATATCTTCAAGGTCTGGAAGGGGGTTGGCATTTAGGGAGTAAAGTTGGCGCTTGGCCACTCGAGTTAAGACATTGACTGTCTTGCCCAATGGGTGAGTAAGTTGAACGGTTCTAGTGGCACAATCAATCTTAGCATAATGAGCTGACATCAAGTCCATACCCAAGATGATGTTTATGTCCGAGGACTTGAGAGCTATAAAGGATGCAAGGAAGACAAGTCTATCGACAAGAATTTCATTCCCATGGCTTACTCTAGAAGTTTGCCATCTAGAGCCAGGGGTTTGAATTTCCATGAAAGTGGGCATGTCACAGAATGTCGTGTTATGCAATCGAGCATAGCTCTCAGATATGAATGAATGAGATGCTCCAGTATCGAAAATAACAGATGCAGGATGGCAGTTAACAAGGAGCGTACCAAGGACGTCATTAGGATCATCATGAGTCTCCTCGGCTGAGACATAGTTGACATGGCCACATGCAGTGGTGGCTGGCTTGGCGTAAAATGTCTTTCCCGCTGGCTTACCACGGCCAATGGACTTTCCAAGCTGATTGGGGTTGTTGTTCTGGGGACACTCTCGACTGTAGCGACCCGGCTCTCCACACTTGAAACAAGTCACAACATTGGGGCGAGGAGCAGCATTAGCAGCGGGGCCACCATAGGTCTTAGGCGGTGCAAACTGCTGGTTGGGGCGAAGCGCCTCAAAGGATGGCCTCGGGGTGAACCTGGGTGGCAAAGCTGTGTTTGGAATCCACACCCGGCGCTTATGAGATCCAGAGGCGGATGAAGAACCAAAGTCACGGGAGTGCTTGCGTGAAGCGTCATAGTCAGTCTGACCTGTCTCAGCACTGATGGCCTTATTGACCAGCTTCTGGAAGGAGGTGCACTCATGCAGATGGAGATCACGGTGAAGCTCGGGGCTAAGTCCCTTACGGAACCTTTCCTGCTTCTTGGCATCGGTGGATACGTCTTCAGGAGCATAACATGCCAGATTTCCAAACTCACGACTGTATGCATCCACGGTCAGTCTGCCTTGGGTGAAATTACAAAATTCTTCCCGCTTATGATCCATGAGACCCTCCGGAATGTGATGCTCACGGAAAGCCTCACTGAATTCAGCCCAAGTAGTGATTTGGCCAGTCGGGCGCATAGCCTGAAAGTTTTCCCACCAAAGGCTAGCAGGGCCTTCGAGGTGATAGGTAGCGTAGGTGACCTTATCAGCTTCGGCTACGTTGGCAGAACGTAGCTTATGGGTGATGCTACGAAGCCAATCATCCACATCGAGGGGCTCGACGGAATGATTAAACTTCGGTGGGTACAACTTGACAAAGTCATTGATTGACACCAAGTTGTTCCTCTGTTGACGTGCAGTATTCTGCTCAATCCGCTCCAGCAAGCAGTTACTCTCACGCTTGTTTCTTTTTGCCTCCAGCATAACTTCGGCCAGAGAAGGCGGGTGAGGCAGATTCTCATCCCTAGCTGCACTGGCTTCACCCTGCTCCAGGGCAGCAGGGTTGCTGCGGGTGTTGACCATCCTAGGAAAAACAAGACACCGGTTTAGACAAGGATGGCACAATGTTGGCAAGGAAGTGCGGTATGTAATGGATAACACGGAATGCTGAGATGTTCATTTGCATGACATGGTAATATAGAAAATGCCATATATATACCATTGGTCATACACACCGTACATAGTTTAGTACAAGCCCAGGCTAGAGTATAACTACAGTGCAAGACATTACATCTCATCGAAGGCATTCCAAGCTCCTATACATTATTTTTCTACACCTCCGGAACGTGATACACACCAAGTCGTATTCCACGAGTCACGCAGGACTATGGAGGATACAACTATTACAATAGTAGTGAAGCTACTACCAACTCAAACGTTTCCGTAGTAATCTTCATAGGGATCACCACCATGTCCTGGGAGCTGAACATGATCATCTGGAAATAATTGGTCCTGTGGAGCTTGCGGTCCATAGGGACTCGTATGTGGCCTTGGTCCAACAAATGGTGATAGACGGGGTCCACAAGGAGGGGTGATGCCTCCTACATCACACCAGTCCATACAATCTGGCAAACCAGACGGCACGGGGTACAAGTCTCTCATATCCATATACCCAGCCTGCACGGCAGGTGCAAACCGAGTCAGAGTGGCCCAGTGGTCAGAACGAGAGTTGAAGAGCTCCATTCGCAAGGAACGATTTTCGCGGTCCTTGTACTCAAGCATCTTGGCAGTGGTGCGGAGTAGTGAATCCTCATGTGTAGAGTCACAGTACATAGCCTGATAGTACCCCTGTGCCCCAGGGAGTGATGCTGGCATGTAGCGGAAATCGGTGTTCCGAAGCAAGGCAGTTCTGGCTCGTATGATAGTCATCATTGAGTAAGCTGCGTCCTGCACGGACATCTCGATAGTAACCCCAAGTCCATAAGAGCAATGGAGGGGCTCAGTAGCTCTAGGATAAGAGGGGTATATCCTGATGGTACAAAGGTATTGGCTCTGATTGAAGTCTCGAAATTGCTCCTCGACGGTATACTCAAGATACCATCGATAGCCTATCTCGATCATCACTCGGACTAGCATGGCCGTGTGACCAGGTACATCGAGGCACCAGGTCAGACGAACCACTTGATTCTGTGAACGGGTGGCCATCTCAAAGCACGAAATAATGCAAAGGCATTAATATTTTCTAGGAGGAATCGGACAGCATAACGGCTATAAATGCTCAGAAAAATATTTGAGACATTCACAACAGTTGGCAAAACCACTCAACAACATCATATCAAGGTTCTGGTTCAACTGTCAACATACTAAAGGTAGTAGAAACTGAATTGAGCCTGGTAACCAACAATCCTATAAGTTACTACGGATTAGTAACACCTGAACCTGATAGAGAGAAGAGAGCCTAGTCCTTAACCCACGTAGAATGAAAAGAGAATGACTCAGATCAGAGGGCATAAGGTAAAGAAGTATAAGAACCTTATGTTCCCTCCCACAATCAATTCCCCTACATATAACTAAAGCATTTCTAGACTCGACATCGACCAGTTTGGCTCAATGAACCTACAGGCAGTCCGGCTCTGATGCCAACGCTGTCAGGACCCCGATTCCAAGTCACACTGATCTAGCCTGTAACACCTCATATCACTTTGTGGCCTCACGCACGGTATTCCCACGGGTGTCGCCTTACCATGGCCCGGGACCGTTTGCACCTTTTGGCTCACGTATATGATAGTGTCGCTAGCATCCATATGACAGAGAACCCGGGCCGACATGGCTAGTCGTGAACCCGAAGTGGTACAAACTTACGGGGACAGGCATACATGAATCAACATCGAGCATGTCGGTCAGCAGCGTGTGAATCCGGGCTGTAGGGCTGGGCTAACAGGACTCCGGGAACTCGGGCTGTAGCAGGCTAGGCAGGACTTCGGATGTCACCGCGTGACATTTCCCCGAAGGGACAGACACAAGAACGAAGTGAAACACATGCCGGCCAGTCAAGTGTTCCAGAGCAGTAGTGTTGGGCTAGCAGGACTCCCGTGAACCGGGCTATAGCGGACTACTATGGCTCATGGAAGCACTAGACTACATTTCCCCATAAGAGAGGCTGCCAAGGATAAACAACTAGATTGTCGGATCCACACATACCAAGCATTTAAATCATACACACAATATGCTCGATATGTGTAAATACAACATGGCATCACAACTCAGGTACTTTATTTAAAAGCTCCGTAGAGCCATACATAACATGTTCATACAGGTAGGGGTCACATGACCCGACACTCAAGTCATACAAACATACAAGCACATGCGGAGGCAAACTAGTCTGAGTACAGTACTAGAAAGAAAGAAGGCTTAACGGAGCCTGTCTATCTACATAGGGCCCTCCATGGCTCGGAATCACCACCTGGGTGGCAAGTCACTCATCGATGTCAAGGTCTACGTAAAACCCGTCAGAGGGGCCAGTGTTGTCATCTGAAAACAGTAATTAAAGCAACATGAGTACAAAGGTACTCAGCAAGTCTTACAATAGATCCTACTATACATGCTCATTCTCAAGAAGGTAGTGGAGTTATTGCAGCAAGCCAGCTTTGACTCTTGGCTAAGCTATCCTACGAGACACCACTTGTAAATGTTTTGCGCACACGAGTCCACTAAACACCATCGCAATACTCCACCGTGGATCCTCCCTCGTCATCCTAAGAAAGGGCCATCCGCGGTACTCACACTTATCTTGAGTCTTTTAGTAGTAACCATTAACTTGTCTATGAACTGTATAGGCAACCAAGTAGTCCTTTACCAAGGACGCGGTATTCGAATAGATGATGTTAACCCTGCAGGGGTGTACTTCCTCATACACACTCTCACCACTTATCGTTGTTTACACGACATGTACTCGGCAACCTTCAAGCGGAAGCCCATCGAGGGTGTCGGCCACGGCCTACCTAAACACTCAAGTCTCTAGTCCAGGTCTATGGCCCATCCAGGTTCCATCCGCGGGGAGTCCGGCCGAGGTTTCCACATACGGCCCCGAACGATGTGTACAGGGTCCCGAGACGCCAAACGGGCGCCCGACATACCCGGCCACGGTGTATCAAACACATCATAGCCCACCCCTTGGGTCAGCGCTACGCACGGCCGCCAACACATATCCTATAAACACTAGAAACTAGTTGCAACTCCTGGACAGAGAGCTAGGGTGGTTAAGAAGCCGAGAGGGTCCGTTGGTTTCGGGCCCAATGCATGGTAGTAACTGATTCTTAAGTCACACATACAGATCTCAGTTCTTAAGGACGGCCTCAATGAAACAACCCACCATGTACTCCTACATGGCCTCTCATCAATACCATTACCAAATCATGTTCAACACATCCCTCACATTACTGACATAATCATTTCACTCTAGCCCATCACCCAGATGAACCAGACCTACCACAACTCTAAGCATAGCAGGCATAGCAAGGTAGGAAACACAGACATGGCTCAAACAACTCCTACACATGCTAGTGGGTTTCATCTAGTTACTGTGGCAATGACAGGTCATGCAGAGGAAAAGGGTTCAACTACCACAGCACACAGCAGTTTGAAATGTTGTTGTCGTAAATGCAGTAAATGAGAGCAGGAGCGAGAACATGGGATTGTATCGATATGATCAACGGGCTTGCTTGCCTGATGGAGTAGTAGTAGGGTACTGTCCTTCAGTTGGATAATCGAAGGTATCCTTAGAGGCAGAACCTACCATGAAAGACACCACAAAACACAATCATCACATGGCAATATGCAACAATATGATGCATGCTATGACATGGCAATATGATGTGTCTTGGCTAATGCATTGTTAAACATGTTGGTTTGAGTCTATTTGAATCAAAGATTCAAAGGAAAGCTCAAGTTATTAAGTCATATAATTGCATTAGCTTGTTTCACCTAAACAGCAAGGTTAAAGTGTCATGTCATGCATGAAACCATTACAGATGGAAATATTGAATTTTTCTGATCAAATTTCATATATTAATCTTTGCATTTGGAGTTACAGATTAATTTCTATGAATTTTGGAAGTTTAGGACAATTTCTGGAATTTCCTATATAAGAATAATTCCAGTAATTGAATTACTACGTCAGCATTGCGTCAGGGTGATGTCAGTGGGTCAAAGGTGCCAGCCCAGGTCAAACCTGACCAGTGGGACCCCCGTGTCCGTGTAATTAGCCTAACTAATTTTTAGTTAGCACTAAACCTAACTTAGTTAGCAGACGGGCCCCACCTGTCATGGACTCAGGGGGGAGTCAACCTGGGCCCACACGGAGTCAACTAGGGTCAAACGGGGTCAAACTCGCCCGCGTTTAGCCGCCGGTGAGGCCAGACGCGGCGGGGTAGTGCGGGTTTCGTGCTCCGGCGACCAAAACAACGGCGGAGCACGTCTACGTGAAGCTGGGAACGAGCCGTGTCGTTTGGTGGCAGTGGTGGAGCTCGGGGTGGCCGGGAACGTCGCCGGAGTTCGGGCGAGGTCGAACCCGACGCTACGGGGTACAGCGAGGCGCGTGGGGTGGTGCGTCGGGCTCCTGCGTGTGCGGTGAAGATGGTGGCGTGCTCGGAATCAAGCCCGAGTGGCTGTGGCCACGACGGCGACGTGCGGTGGCGGCGACGGGTGCGGCTGAGCTCGGTGCGGTTGGTACGAGGCTTGAGAGCAAGGGCGGGAGGGATGGAGAGGTGTAGCAGCTCACGGTGAACACGACGGTGCAGACGACGCGGTCGGGGATGAGCTGGTGCGGCGAAGACGGTGAGGGGGATCTGTGGCATCGTTCGGTGAAGATGAGCTCGATGGAGATGAGGGAGAGCGTGCGAGTGCTCGGGGCTCGGCTAGCTCGACGTTGCGGACGACGGCGGAGCTCGTGTACAAGTCAGCACGGCGCGGGGACGACGGAGAACGCGGGCTTCACGGTGGCGCGGGCGCAGCAGCGTCGGCCATGGTGCGGGAAAGCGAGGGAGAGAGGCAGGGGAGCGGGCGACGTGTCTGCAGGGTCGGGGCGGCGACGTGGAGCTTGCCCAAGTGTTCAGGGGCGCGGGCGGCAAGCAGCTGGTGTCGTGGCGAGCTCGCGCTCACCGGCGTCACCTCTCTGCCTACTCTGGCAAGAGGAAGCAGCTGGCTGGCACGGACCAGCACAGTGCTGGTCCGGCCAGTGGGCTGCTAGGTGAGATTCTCTCCCTCTCTTTATTCTGTTTTTGTTTTTCTATTTTTCTTTAACTATGTGGCTTTATTAAAAATAGTTAGGCACTTCCAAAAATCCTGAAAATAATCAGGAGCTCTGTTTGGATTATTTCCAACAGTCCACACTTATTTCCAGAATTATTTGGGCATTTAAAATATGTTATAGCATTTAAATGCCCAAATGCAAATAGGTAATGATTTAATCCAATGACCTTATGTGTCCTAGAAAATTGTGAACCCATTTTGTCAGAGGTTCTAGCCCAAGACAAAAAGGGTGGACTTTTTAGAAGGGCATTTCAAGTTCATTGAAAATGATTTTAATAAACCCTAGTTGTTTTTAGGGGGGTGCTGGGGGTTCTGTCATCCCCATTTCAAATTTCTGGAAAAGTAGACATGATGCAACACTCTAATGCATGAAGTAGCTAGGGTGTGACATTCCTCCTGCTGCGTATATGGTCCCCGTCCGATCCGGACTAGCCACTTATAACGGCGGTGAGCAAGCGGAGAGCTTCCCCAACCAGTCCATGGGGGAGCGGGTATGCCTTGTCCCTTACTTATTGAAGGGACTCGGATTTTCAATCCATCCGTTCCTCCACAGGCTCCCGGAGTTCTATGGCCTCCAGCTACATAACTTTACTCCCGCCTCCATATTACACATCGCCGACTACGTCGCATTTTGCGAGCTGTTTTTGGGCTGCGAATCTCATTTCGAGCTATGGAAAAGGCTATTCTGTGTCGTACCCCGTACACAGAAGAAGTCAATATATCAAGTGCGCGGAGCCGAAATATGGCGCATCGCCGGGACCGGATACCTGTCCGGTACCCCGAAGAAGACATCTGAAGACTGGCCTTCGGAGTGGTTTTATATGGAGGACGTCCCCCTTGCGGACCCTATTTGGATGGGCCTTCCTGAGTTCAATAATGCCCCTTTGAAGAAACGCTGCAGCTGGCATCCTCGGAGCTCCTAGGAGGAAGATAATAGAGAGGTACTTTACCTGATGGGCAGGATAGAAACGCTGGCCAAATCAGGACTGACAATAATCGAAGTTATGTCAATATGTATAATGCGGGGGGTGCAGCCACTTCAGTATCGGGGGAAACCCATGTGGCACTTCAATGGAGAAGACGATGCCACCCGCTGCGGCCGTAAAGGTCCGGACTCCGCCGCCGCTCTAGCGAAAGTACTGTTCGATTTATACAAAGGAGAGGAAGAGGAGTTCATCTGTATTAAGCCCCGGGATCGATTCTCCATGTACAACCCCCCAAATTGGGTGAGCTGCTACCTTTCAGTCCAGATCTTCCCGCATTCTTCATTATAATTATTTACCTTGCTATTTCATAGCAGGAACTACGAAAAGCTGTGAGGGAGGTCCATAGCCTGTCTCCACAGCGAGAGGACCCTGACCGGGCCCTCAACCCCAGACTCGAAGAAGATCCGGACATATTCGTGGAACTCATTGACAGGACGTTCCATCAGTTGAGCTGTGACGAGGCCTTGGTGGCTATCATAGATGATTATCCCGGCCTGCTCCCTGCATTGCATGTAAGAAAAATCGGAGTCCCAACCTCCGAGAAGGATCCCTTTTTTGCACTTCACCCATCACACACATATGGTGTCCTACAGGGAAGGCCCTCGGGACGCCATGCTGAACCCGCAGAGACTCACTAGCAAGGGGCACCGAAACCGGATAGGCTTAAAAGGAAGGCGGTCAGGACTGAGACGCCATCACAGAGGTATGAAAAAACCCTGCTCCGTGGTTTGTTTTCTTTAAAATATAATAATGTCCATTGTTCTTGGCAGTAAAAACGCTCGCCGGACCGTGCCCGGAGAGCCTGTCGGCCATGCCTCCACCAGCCGGACTCTAGAGCCGGACTTAGGGGCAGATGCTGACGTGGGGACAACACCGGATGTTCCTCCTACAGAGGATGCGGATAGGCTGTCCACTACGAATTCCAAAGCGGAGAGTGCCATGAATCACATGCGCCGCCGGGCTTTACTCCGCGACCCTGGTTTCTTTGAGGAGGCGTTCGATGCCTTCAACTCAGGAGACGCGTACATCTGAGCTGCTCAAAATGGTCTTGCCAGGGCCACAGACTAGTGTGTAAAGGATATGCGGGTAAGAAAATCTGATAATTATATATATCAGTAGCCCCTAAGACTTGAAACAGTTGACACAACTGATTTAAGGATCATTATTTGTGTAGGCTCTTACGGAGAAGAACACCCAGTTGTCTCAAGAGCTGGAGGAGTGCAAAGCCCAGCTGCGGTCCGCAGTTGCCGCAATGAAGAAGTCCGCGAAGGCTCCATCTGGTAACACTTATTTCTATCGAAAAGAAGGATATGTACCAGTTAGTATTCGGCATGTATGCAAATCTAACAATAGATTCTGCAGAGGACACCGGAGTGAATCCGGAGGTCATGCGAGGGGATGAGCAACATGCTCAACGACAGCTAGAGGCTGGCGAGCGCGTGCTTACATGGGTTAGGCAGGAGAAAAATGATCTCCAAGATGCTAATACCCAGCTGGGCGTTGAACTGAAAGACGTTCGGGCCCAGCTAGCTGACTCCGTAAAGGATAATAAAAGGCTTCGATGCGGCATTTTTAGTAAGTGCTTGAACGAACATTATAGAGTTCAACGAAGAAACCGGCTAACAGAGTTATATCTGTAGGTATGCTGACGGGTCGTCCCGTAGAGGAGATGCCCCGGTCTGCAGGTGATCTTCTGCCAGAGCTCTCACAACTGCACGAACAAGTTTGGCAGGTGATGTAGGGCATTTCCCAAGCCTTGTGGCCATCCGCCTCCCTTCCAGGAGGCATGGGGGAGCTTGTACAGATGCTCAAGGGAGCGTGGCGGCGCTTCCGATTATGGAAGATATTGGCCTGCCGACAATGTGCAAGGGAAGCCTGGGCCACGGTGAAGACACGATATACCAAGACTGACCCGAACCACATGGCCGAGGTCGGACCTGTGGGATCTGATGGGAAATAGATCCCCGTCAGTTTGGTGTATGACCAGGTGAAATTAGCCGCAAAGTATTCCCAACAGGATTGTAGGCTAGACAACCTGTTGGATGGTATAGAAGGAGAATTTAGTCAGTCTAAGTGGCTGTGTACTTCAAATGACATGTATTGTCCCTAGCCGTATTGTAAATCATTTGTCATGGCGGACCTTTTCGCTTCAACCTCCAGACCCGACAGTTCGGGGTGTATCCCAATACCTGCTCAGTTATGTAAAAACCGGGGTACGCGTGGAAACCAGGCGTAGGGGTCATAAGTGCTTGAACAGACAAGTACCCAAGTAGCTATGTTATATTACATGGATAGTAAGAAACATCTTCCAGGAAGAATAGTTCCATTAAGGGTTCCTTTCCGTGGGTACGCATGCGTTAATGTGCATGTCCGGACTGCGAGAAGAGACGCAGGATATAAACATCTGGGGGCATGTATCACAACAAATAAAAGTCATCTTTTTACCGACCGAATATTCTCTTAAGAACACTACCTTTCGGCTTCACCCAGTCTGAGGTACACATCCGGGTGACCCGGCGGTAACAATCGCAGAGGTGCTCCCCTTATGCCCTAGCTGAATTAACGGGAACGTAGGGCATAAACACAAGAGCCAGGCAACCCATCTTGGCCAAAACTTAAGTCATATCGATGCATATAATGCGAAGAAAAGGTACATGTGGAAAAGTAACACATGTGCGGGGGGCATAGAGCTCGGAACATAGTTATATTAAGCTTCTGTATAAGAAGCCCCCACGTATAATGAGCACGCCTAGCATGTCAAGATTGTGTAGTCAAGACACATTTTAACCTTTTAAGGCCGTGAAGAAAAGGGGAAGAAAGAAAGAAAGAAAAGACAGATAACGGATATATATAAAAAATGATGGAGGTAAGGAGACGAACACAGAGTCCGTCGCTAGGCGTAGACCCTTCGGAGTCTGGCTGCGTTCCATGCGTTTGGCTCGAGTCGATTGTCCGATGCATCCCGTAGACGGTACGCTCCACCGGTCAGAACTTTGTCAATAACGAAGGGGCCTTCCCATTTGGGCTTGAGCTTGTCCTTTTTCTTCTCCGGTAGGCGCAGAACGAGTTCACCAACGTTATAAGTTTTGGCCTGTACTTCTCTGCTTTGATACCGCCGAGCCTGTTGCTGATAGAATGCGGAGCGGGCTTTTGCCACGTCATGCTCCTCCTCCAGTGCATCCAAACTGTCCTGCCGATCAAGGTCGGCTTCTTTCTCTTCGTACATGCGCACTCGAGGTGAGTCATGAATGATGTCGCAGGGCAGTACCGCCTCTGCGTCGTACACCATAAAGAACGGTGTGTATCCGGTAGTGCGATTCAGTGTGGTCCGCAACCCCCATAGTACGGAGTCAAGCTCCTCCACCCAGTGCGTATCTGATTGCTTCAAGGATCGCACAAATCTGGGTTTAATGCCGCTCATGCTAAGACCATTTGCTCGCTCGACTTGATCGTCAGTTTGCGGGTGATAGACAGAGGCATAATCGAGCTTAATGTCCATTTTGCTGCACTAGGTTTTTACAATGTCGGCTGTAAATTGCGAGCCGTTATCGGTGATGATGCTGTGGGGGACGCCGTAATGGTGTACAACCCGGGATATGAAGTATATCACTGGTCCGAACTCGGCCGTTTTGACTGGTTTGGCTTCTATCCATTTGGTGAATTTATCCGCCATGACCAATAGGTATTTTTTTCTTGTGGCTTCCCCCTTTAAGGGGTCCGACCATGTCAAGCCCCCAGACCGCGAAGGGCCAAGTAATAGGGATTGTTTGGAGAGCGGTGTGTGGCATATGGCTTTGGTTTGCAAATAGCTGGCAACCGACGCAATGTTGAACGAGGTCCTGTGCATCTGCTCGGGCCGTCGGCTAGTATAAACCTGTACGGAAGGCCTTGCTTACAAGGGCCCGAGCTGCGGCGTGGTGGCCACCAACTCCAGCATGAATTTCTGCCAAAAGTTTTCGTCCTTCCCCTTCGGAGATGCACCTTTGAAGTACTCCGGTAGCCCTTTTCTTATAAAGCTCTCCCTCGTGGACCTTGTAGGCTTTAGACCGCCGCACAATGCAACGTGCCTCGTTTGGGTCATTGGGGAGTCCTTGCCTAGTTAGGTAAGCCAAGAAGGGTTCTGTCCATGGGGCGATGATAGCCATAATCACGTGGGCCGAAGGTGTTATTTCGGTGGCAGAGCCTCCGATTACGTCAAAGTGTTCGGGGTCTAGTGTTGTGGCCGGATCTGGACTGTTTTTGCCGGTCTCCCCTTCCCACACAACGGATGGCTTAAACAACCTTTCCAAGAAGATATTAGGTGGGACAGGGTCGCGCTTAGCACCGATGCGGGCGAGGATATCCGCCGCTTGATTGTTTTCTTCGACCACATGGTGGAATTTGAGGCCCTCGAACCGAGCTGACATTTTCAGGACGGCGCTGCGGTAAGCCGCCATTTTTGGGTCCTTGGCGTCAAAGTCCCCATTTATTTGAGATATTGCGAGGTTTGAATCCCCCCGCACCTCTAGGCGTTGAATGCCCATGGAGACTGCCATCCGGAGACCATGCAACAGGGCCTCATATTCTGCTACATTGTTGGAGTCCGTGCATAATATTTGGAGTACATATTGGACTGTATCTCCGGTGGGGGATGTCAGGACGAGGCTTGCCCCTAGACCAACCAGCATCTTAGAGCCGTGAAAGTTCATGATCCAATTGGAGTATGCGCCGTACTCTTTAGGGAGTTCGGCTTCCGTCCATTCGGCGATGAAATCAGCCAGTACTTGTGACTTAATGGCTCGCCATGGTTTATATGTTATGTCGAACGGGAGGAGCTTGATAGCCCATTTAGAAATCTGGCCCGTGGCATCGCGGTTATTTATTATGTCGTTGAGTGGTACTTCGGAGGCCACCGTAATTGAACACTCTTGAAAGTAGTGTCGTAGTTTCCGGGATGCCATGAAGACCGCGTATGCTGTCTTTTGATAATGTGGGTACCACGATTTGCATGGAGTGAGGACAGTGGATACGTAGTATACCGGCTTTTGAAGTGGGAACTTATACCCGTTCGTCTCTCGTTCAATGACGAACACTGCGCTTACAACTTGGTGTGTTGCCGCTATATATAACAGCATTGGTTCGCCAACATTTGGCGCGGCCAAGATTGGGTCGATGGCCAATATGGCTTTTATTTCTTCAAATCCGGTCGTGACCGCATCGGTCCACTCGAAGTGTTCGGTGCGTCAAAGAAGGTGATAAAGAGGTAGTGCCTTTTCTCCTAATCGGGAGATAAAGCGGCTTAAGGCAGCCACACATCTAGTTAATTTCTGGATTTGCTTGAGGTCTGTTGGGGTAGCCAACTGTGACAAAGCTCGTATTTTAGCCGGATTTGCTTTAATTTCTCTATTGGAGACGATGAAGCCCAAGAGTTTTCCGGTGGGCACGCCAAAAACGCATTTTTCCGGATTGAGCATGATGTCGTATGTTCGAAGATTGTCGAACGTGAGCCTCATGTCGTAAATTAAAGATTCGACATGTCTTGTTTTAATGACCATGTCGTCTACATATGCCTCCACTATTTTGCCGATTTCTGTTTCCAGGCATGTCTAAATCATGCATTGATAGATTGCACCGGCGTTTTTAAGCCCGAAAGGCATGGTGTTAAAACAGAAGGGCCCGCATGGAGGGATAAATGTTGTTGCGGCTTGATCGGACACCGCCATCTTAATTTGATGGTATCCAGAGTATGCGTCGAGGAAACACAATGAGTCAGGTCCTGTCGTAGCGTCGATAATTTGATCGATGCGGGGGAGGGGGAAGGGATCCTTGGGGCAAGCCTTGTTAAGGTCCTTGAAATCGACACATAGGTGCCAGGATTTGTCCTTCTTTGGTACCATCACCAGGTTTGCTAACCAGTCTAGATGTTTTATTTCTCTAATGAACCGGCCTCGAGTTACTTGGCTAGCTCTTCTCCCATGGCTTGCCGCTTGGGCTCAGAGAAACGCCGAAGAGTCTACTTGACCGGCTTGAACCCCTTCAGAATGTTAAGGCTATGCTCGGCCAGCCTGCGTGGGATTCCTGGCATGTCTCAAGGATGCCAGGCGAAGATGTCTCAATTCTCGCGCAAGAACTCCCATAGTGTGGCGTCTGTTGTGTGGTTCAGCTGCGCCCCGATGGATGTTGTTTTTGTAGGGTCCGATGGGTGGACCTGGAATTTGACTATTTTGTCTGCTGGTTTAAAAGAGGTGGACTTGGGCCTTTTGTCGAGTATCACGTCGTCCCTGTCCACTGTGGAGCGCAGCGCAGTTAGTTCTTCGACCGCCAGGGCTTTGGATAACGCCTCGAGGGCTAGTGCGGCGGTTTTATTTTCGGCACGGAGTGCTATGTCCGGATCACTAGCCAGAGTGATTATTCCATTGGGCCCGGGCATTTTGAGCTTCATCTACCCGTAATGGGGTATAGCTTGGAAGACCGCGAATGCCTGCCGCCCTAAAAGGGCGTGGTATCCGCTACTAAACAGGGCCACTTGGAATGTGATTTCTTCGGACCTATAGCGTGCTGAATACCACATCTAGTGTGATATTTCCCGCACATTGTGCCTCCCGACTAGGGATGATTCCTCTGAAGGTCGTGCTGCTTTGCTCAATGCGGCTCTTGTCTATTTCGATCTTGCTAAGAGTTTCCTCGTAGATGAGGTTTAATCCGCTACCACCGTCCATGAGCACTTTAGTAAGCCGGAAGCCGTCCACAGTTGGACTAAGGACCAAAGCGGCTGGTGCTCGGGCTGTTCGGAATTGAGATTCGTCACTTGCATTGAAGGTTATGGCCGTGTCGTTCCATGGATTTATTGCTGCAATGTGGCAGACTTCGACAAGGCTGCGGAGTGTTCGCTTGCGCCTATTATTTGAAGCGAAGGTCTCGAAGACTGTCAATACTATATTGTTATTTTCCACACGATGGTGCTATGTTGTATTGTTGGTGATGATATCGTTGCCGCTCCTGGCAACCTGTCAGAGTATCCAACATGCTCTAAGGCTGTGTGTTGGCATGGTATCCGTTGTACTCTGAATTTTGCATGGCCCATTGAGCCATCCTTCCAATACAGTTCCACGCCCTGTAGTGGGCTTTGGTTTCTCTGTAATTGGACTGGGTGACTTACGAGAGTACACCCTTTTAGTTCGGACGGGGGGTTTAGCGAGAGCCGGAGGGTCCCAGAACTTTGTTTGGGTTTTCCAGGGGCTTTCCATCGCACAGTACTTATGTACTATGGCTGCCAAGTCAGCAAAGTGTGCTATGTCACAGCGACTTATGGCATTGAGGATTCCCCTGTCCGTGCAATTTTTGCAAAAGAATGAAATTGCGTCTTCCTCGCGACAGTCCTTGACCTTGCTCATTATAAGGAGGAATCTGGCCCAATAGTGATGTACTGTCTCTTGGGGCTCTTGTCCAATGTGGGAAAGATTACTTGAGTCTAGGTGGGTGGGTAGATTTAGGTCTGAACCCTGACCCGATCTGCGACCCAGGGGCGGAGGAGTTTCCGAGCTTGGCAGTTCAGACTCCAGGATGTTGTCCAATAGTTCTGGCCCGCTGCCTAATTCTAAGTTTGGAGCTTGGGCCATGTCCTCCCGTTAACGGGTATCCAGCTCGGAGAGCACGGGAATCCGGACATAGTTTGTCCTCAAAATAGAGGAAGAATTGCTACATTGCTCCTCCACCACCGCTATGTGATGGGTGACCAGCGGAGAGTTAATCTCCCTTTGGTCGGGTTTAAGCCCGATCTGATCATAGTCAGTTGTGACTCCCAGGGCGGCGATGCGATCCAAGAGCTCGTTCAAAGAAGAGAGATCTATTGGATCCATCTGCTCGGTAAATCCCGAGCCGACGTGGAGACTATTTTTGATGACCCGAGAAGTCATCGTCGGCGCGACGGCCGAACGGGCGGTCATGACGAAGCCGCCTAGTCGGAGGGTTTGGCCTACAACCAGGGCTCCCCCCGAGGTAATGTTGTCGTCGACAAGAAGACGATCCATCCAGCCTTATCGTGACGGCACAGTGGAACTCTCAATAAAAGCACCAATGTCGGTGTCAAAACCGGCGGATCTCGGGTAGGGGGTCCTGAACTGTGCATCTAAGGCGGATGGTAACAGGAGACAGGGGACACAATGTTTACCCAGGTTCGGGCCCTCTCGGTGGAGGTAATACCCTACTTCCTGCTTGATTGATCTTGATGATATGAGTATTACAAGAGTTGATCTACCACGAGATCGTAGAGGCTAAACCCTAGAAGATAGCCTATGATTATGATTGTTGTTGTCCTACGGACTAAACCCTCTAGTTTATATAGACACCGGAGGGGGCTAGGGCTGCAAAGAGTCAGTTATAAGGGAGGATATCTATATATCTGAATTGCCAAGCTTGCCTTCCACGTAAAGGAGAGTCCCACCCGGACACGGGACGAAGTCTTCAATCTTCTATCTTCATAGTCCAACAGTCCGGCCAAAGGATATAATCCGGTTGTCCGAGGACCCCCTAATCCAGGACTCCCTCACCAGCCTCAGGAGGAAGCGGTCTCTGTGGCTGGGTCGGCTTCGGAGGTGCTTGCTCTCAGCTTGCCAACTGAGGTCCCAAAGGCCCGGAGCCCCCGCCCCCTACTGCCGCCGCTAACTTGCCGATCCTGACGCCGGTGCCATCATCTGCTTCGCCTGGTACTCTGGCGGAGGCTTTCTCCGCACTGACCCAACTTCGTGACGATCTTTAAGGCGCCGATTGTCGCCTGGCGTCCGGGCGCTTGGAGATGATCTCAGGGTGGTTGCGATCTGACGCGTCCGTCAAGGCGGCATGGAGCCACGCCATGGCGGCCTTTGAGGAAGGTAAGTAGGTTGTCGGCCTGGCCACGGCCGCCCGTGACGTGGCATTGGGGGATGCTAAGGCTGCCAAAGAGCGCTTTTGGGTGGGCTTGGCCGAGGCCGAGCTGGAGACCCTACACAACGAGCATGCTACCAAGGCTCGTCAGCGCGCGGCGCGGGAGGAGGAGCTGAAGGCTCGGGAAGACACGTTCGCTGGCCGTGACACCGAGCTGGAGCAGTCAGCGTGGGAGCAGGCCGCATAGCGTGATCGCATGGAGAAGCTGAAGAAGGGGGTGGAGGAGGAGAAGGTCCGGCTAGAGGCCAAGGAGAAGATCCTTGGCAGCGATCGTGCCGTGTTTTACTCTCTTGAGAAGAGGTCCCACAAAGCACTGCAAGATCTCTACGGGTGAGGGTTGAAGAAGCCACTGGTGACTGCCGAGGAAGGCCCCGCCGAGCTGCTCCCCCAGCTTGTCGAGGCGCTTGAGGGCGTTGCTGATGGAGTCGGCCCCATGGTGGAGGGGGAAGCCCACGCGCTCTCCGCTTGAGCTATGTCGCGTGTCTTCATCCACCTCCATCTTAGCGACCCCAACACCGACTTCGGAGCCCTTCTTGAGCCTGTGGACAAGGTGCACTGCATCACCGCCGCCGAAGCCGTGAGGGACCAAGTGGATGCTCTGCTGCGGAAGTTCCTCACCGTCGACCCTGCACCCCCTACTGACGGCACCGTCGAACCTACAGCCACATCCGACGGTACAGGTAACGGTGGTGTTGTCGACGACGGGGCACCCCTCACGGGCGGTGGCAGTGCCCAAGGCTGAAGCAGGGGCTTGCAGGCGGTGCTTCCCTCCATTTTTATTTCTTGCAACATGCACCATGCCTCGTGGAGGCGTTAAAACTTTATGTGTCTGTGCTTTTAAGACACCGCATTTTTTGTAATAATCTGCTAGGATTTTGCGATTTCCTTCCTGCTTACTTCATGTTCTATGTCGGCAGGGCCTGACCCCGCGCATACCTTAGCCGCCGTTGGGTCGTCCGGATCACCAGGACGAGTCCAAGGGCTGAGGGTCTACGTGAACAGTTAGGCTCCTGAGTCGTGATGCTCAGGAGTCCCCCTTGACGCGTGAATGTCCAGCGGGAAGGAGATGCGAGACTAGGCCTTAGCGTTCTGTGTCGGCAAGGCCCGACCCCGCGCGTACCTCCGCCATCATTGGGTCATCCGGATCACCAAGATGAGACCAAGGGGAGAGGGGCTACGTGGCTAGTTAGGTTCCCCCTTGACGTCCAAACAGACCTCCGTACCTTTTCTCGCCGAGGTCCTGCTCGGGAGGGGCGCACGACGACCAGGTCTGAGGGACCTGGCAGGGTGGCGTACGCTAGGCATAACCTGAGCGTAGCCCCCGCGCCCAGCCCCCTTGCATGACTCTCCCAAGGGGAAAGTGTTGCGACGAGGCTGGACACTGAGCCTGGTGGCTCCCTGAGGTTGATGCGGCCATGGGGACGCCCTCAGTTGTTTATCACCAGCGCATAGCATGGCGCTTCCGCACTTGGACGGGCATAGCCACGCCTCAACTGCCAGCGCGGAGCATGGTGCTTCCACTGGTGCGTGTGTGAGGGCTCCCTCTGAGTGGAACCCCCAGGGCGTGTACAACACTGCCCTGACACATGGCTTGCACGACAAGGCAAGACGAGGTGTGTCTGGGCACTCGTGAGCCAGTGCGGGACTCACGAGGCCCTACCTCAAGGCGGGTTGCGCCTGAATTTGACTCTTGATAGTTGTGATGGCCCTGCGAGATGGTTAGGCAACCTGCGCAAAATGAATCTCCTGAGGTGATCACATGAGAAGGCCATACACCAACGACCCCAGGAGGTGACGTGAATGGGGCTGGTCTGCCAAACAGATCTCAGTCTTTGGGTTTATCGATGCTGCAGGGACGGACCCGAGCACAGACGTTGTGCCTAGTCTTCTCATGCAAAAATCCTGAAGAAAGACAACCGGCACGCGGCTCCCGTGGTGGCAAGGCATCGGGTCACGTGCCCTAGCTCGTCCGCCCATGATTAGCTCATGCGAGAATAAGTCATCGAGGGCTATGGGAGGTGACATACACGGGAGCTGGCCCGCAAGCCAGAGCTTAGCCTCTTGGGTTTAGCGACGCTGCAGGGACGGATCCGAGCACAGACGCCATGCCAGTCCTTAATCATGAGGCGGTCGTGGGTGGGCTTGCAAGGGCATACGATGCTCATGGTATCGAAGTACCGGGCATGCAAGTATCAATCTAAAAGTAACTCACGAGAGGAGGTAAGGCTAGTCCATATAGATGCAAGAATGATATATGCCGCAGGGACGGACCCTATGCGGCCTGGGGATGATGCAGCCCGAGGGGCGCCCCCAACAAGGTAAACTAAAGATGCAAAAAGGATAGGCGCCGCAGGGACAGGCCCATGCAACTTGGGGATAATGCAGCCCGAGGGGCACCCCCAACTGAATAAACTGGAAAATGTCACCTGATGCCATTGCTGAAGAGATGTTGGAGTAGTTGAAGATGTGCCCTGAAGAGGTTGCTATTCATGAGCCGCCTTGGTCTTGAGCCTTAGGAGGCTCTAGAGGCTCGGGAGGTTCGCGAAGGACCGTTGCTACCTCCGCCAGGACCGCGTGGTACCTGGCCTCCTGAGCAGCCACAATGCTTCGCAGGCGATGCTGGAAGGCGGCAGCCACGTTTGGCAAGCCAAAAGGCATGCAAACGTATCTGTGAGGTGGGCCCTCACACTGACCAGTGCGTGAAGGCTAGAAGAGCTCCTGAGTTACGGCTCTATTGAGCCCGAGGTTGTTTTCGCAGACGCTTAACTCGTTGTCCTCGCCAGGACAAGGGGCCGTGCCCGACAGTAGGCGATGGTCGCCACGCATGTCTCTCGCTTCTTAAAGCTCCTCGGCCATCTTGGTGATGAACTCCTGAGCACCAGGCACCCTGTGCCTAGTGCCCTCATGAGGGAAGCGTGCGATGAAGCATACCTCCATGTGGTGCCCGAGCGCCTCCTTCGTGACATTGGCTAAGTCTGAGGCCCTCTAGAAAAGAGCCCTTGAGCCCAGCCTGAGGAGGGCGCCGAGCGCGCCTTCCTATGCACGAGATGGAGGCGCGCCATCCGCGGGCACCGATCCTTAGATGGTTGCGGATGTGGGGTTCCGGCAAACCTTTAAGGTTCGAACACTGGGTTGCGCGCGAAGTCCTTCCTTCCCACCAATCTACGCCCTAGCTCGCTAAGATCTCGCGGACGAACTCGACGAACTCGCAACACAGAAAAACACGAGTTTTATCCTGGTTCGGGCCACCGTTGTGGTGTAATACCCTACTCCAGTGTGGTGGTGGTGGATTTGCTCTAGGGCTGATGATGAACAGTACAAGGGAAGAACAGCCTCCTGAGGTTGAGGTGTTCTTGTGAGTAGGCTCTCGATCAGGTTGGATCAGGCTAAGATGAGATGAGGTGAGATGAGATGCGATCAGCTCAGCTCAGCCTTTTCCTACTATGGTGACTAGCTCTACTTATATAGGCCCTAATCCTCTTCCCAAATATCGAGTGGGAAGGGAGCCAACAACGACGGGCAAATTTGAAGGGGCACAGCTAGTACAAGCTATTCTAAGAAAAGTGGTCTTCGCCTACGAAAAGCTCTGGCGATGACGCAGTCTTGGGCTTCACGATGACCTCTGTCTTGTCGTCCTCCTGGTCTTGGTCTCGTTGCACCAATATAGCAACCTTTGTCTGATGCCTCGGTACTCTTTGTCTGCGCTGGTCTCCTTAGCACCAAAGAGGAAATAAGGACGATGTGCGCGCTGGTGCCCGCCTAGCGCCCGCCTGGTGTCGTGCGTCATGGCTCACGTCATGAGGGCCTCATGAGGTTTGCCCCGCCTTGATATCTCCGCTCCTCATAAGCCTGCCTGGCTAGGCTACTTCAAAGGAGGCCTTGCGTCATCCGCCTCGCGGGGGTCTTGGATGCTTTGTTGGTGAAGATGGGACGTACGACCTACTGGCTTGGCCACGCCGTGGACCGCAGGCAGGCAAGTCTGGGGATCTTCGTTCCTAGAACGCCGACAGTAGCCCCCGGGCACAAGGTGCACTCGGGCTTGGCTTCACGACGAAGCCAAGGGCCAAGTATGGAGCACCGCGGGCCCACAAAAGCCTGCAGCGTCGGTTGACACATGGCGGTTGATTGAACGTGAGCATCTCTGCTTTCCCACCCTGCCCTTGACGAGTTTAAAATCCGTCATGTATATCACGTCATAATTTTGACCACCGGACATTCCTTGACGGTAACCCAGAACCGTCACTGATTTCTGACGGTTCTTGACCGTCGAGAATGCCACTTAACGGATATGCTCACAACGACGTTAACTTGTCTGCCACATCATCATCGTCAAGAATGCCACTTAACGGATATGCTCACAACGACGTTAACTTGTCTGCCACATCATCATCTGACGTAGTAGCCCAATTAGAATTTCGGCCCACTAACACGTCAACCCATGAACTAAGTAGCCCAACTAGAATTTCAGCCCACTACATTTCAACCAATAGCCCATGTAATCAACCCGATCGAAATTTTGGCCCATTAAATTTCAAGGCAGTGGAAGGCCCAACGAATTAAATTCAAGCCAAGAGATTAACCCAACTCATGTTTCAATTGGTATATCAAAATTTATAGCCCATATAAATTTTACACAAACACACTAGAAAATAACATTTTACATAAAAGAAAAAAACATCACAAAAAACTTAAAATTACATATATTTTCAGCCAATACACGAGGAGCAAAACGCTAGAAATCCAATCTACAAACAAAGTCCCGGAGATTCTCCGAGCTTAGAACACACTATCCTACTTTGTAGCCACCACCCTGCTCGGCACTCGACGGACAACAAATAATATTTTTTTGTAGCCGATCTTGACCGACGAGAACGCTCCAACACCATTCCGGACAACAAATTTGTGCTACTAACAATTTTTGGACAACAAGACTTTATGCTGCACATTCACATACCCTTCTGGACGTAGATCTAGCCATCTTCTCCGACGGCGTCGAAGGGAGATGCCATATCCTCCACCATATCGCCCAGATCCATGCTCATCGGAGGGAGAACCAGCATCTCGCCTCAACACATGCTCGACATTGTCTGCGCGTCGACAATCCTTAGGGAAGCCTGAAAAAAAGTCAAAAGTAGTAAAAGGTAGGGAGGGAGGGACCTGGTGGGGCATGCGGCTCACAGCCTGTCGAGGTCGATTGAGAAGACAATGGCGAGGACGGCGTATGCGACGGACACGGGCCCCTCGGCGAAGAAGGGGCACGGCGCATCCCCTTGCGGCTTGGGCCCGACGGCGACTGGGCGCAGCCCCTCAGCCACTGCGGCGCGACTCCACTAGACGCCTTGATGTGGCCCGCTCGGTGGCTCAACGCGGCACCACCGGATGGATAGGGGGAGGTCTGGATCGTCGCTGAGCTGTTGCTGCCTCGGTCTGTGCTTCCTCCATCTTCAGACGACGTGGTGGAGTAATTGGGGAAAGAAAGTAGCAGCTAGGGGTGAGCGGCTCGGAGGGTGGTTGGGGAAGGATCTGGAGATGTGGCAGCTGTTGGGGAAAGATCTGGAGAGAAGTCGACGGTAGGTGGAAGAAGACGAGGGAGGGGGGCAGGGGTGTGCTAGCCATTGGATCAAGAGGAGCGAACGGTCTGGATGCTCGATCCGTGGGAGGATTGGATGGACCAATCACAACGTGGTATTTGCCTCGCACGGGATCGCCACTGGGTCGCATGTACACCGCTTAATGCAAACGTTAAAATCGTTGTTGGCCTCCTGCTGCCACGTTGGTGCCTTTTTTTTGAGTTGCACGTTGGTCTATTCTAACAAACGTGTCCTTTGGTAAACACAAAGCAGTCCATCTCGGCCATTCGTTGCCTTTTGGATCGATGCTAGGATAGGATTGGTGTTTGTTGAATGCGAAAAATATTTGAACCATTCAAAAAATTGTTCTCTCTTTTACAAAGAATGTTCATCTTTATCAATACAAGATGTTCACCCTAGTAAGAAAATAGTTCTTCTATTTTAGAAAATATGTTGACCTAGATATTTTAAAATGTTCAACTCTGTAAAGGCAAATGTTTGAACCATTCAAAAATGATTTGATATATATTGTTATGTAAGAATTTATATAATTTCTGAGCTAATTTAATATTTCTATAGTTTAAATGAGTGTACGCATGTTCATCAAAATTAATTTCAATTTGAACTACTCCCTCCGTTCACTTTTGCAAGACATTTAAGACAACATGTAAAACAGTTTAATTTCAACTATTTTAGACGACTTACAAAAATGAACAGAGGGAGTACATGTTTCTTAAATAATATTGAAACATTTTCAAAAAAATATGTTTGACGACATGTTTTAATTTAACTCATATCCGGAAACAAGATGAAAAGATCAGGTTTGTTAGGAATAATCAAACATCTATTTGCAATCTATCATGGGGAAACCTCATGTTTTGAATTCCTTTTTCTTTTCTTGGTAAGGCCAAAACATAGACTCGCTAACATAAATATGATTTTCCAAACTAACTTTGATAACTTTTTCATGCACTTGCAGTTCAAAATTGAATTATATTCATTAAATACCTAAAAATGCACTAAATGACTTAAATATAGCAAACGGACACCAAAAAATGCCAAAACTTTGACATGGATCATGTAATGGTGTATGTTGATTATAGAGAAAAAAAATCAAGGGCAACGGATGAAGCAGCGGTAACTTCACCATCAAACCTGACCCGTTCCCTCTCAAAACCCAGATTCTTCCTCGAAGATCATCCGATTTCTAAGCAGTGTATGTTACAACTTTTGCGAAACCTTCTCAAAAAGTTACCACGGCCTCCAGGTGTCATATGAGGGCATCACACCAAGTTTCATAATTTTTGGACTTTGTTTTTTTTTGAAATTGATTTTTTTTAATAAACTTCATGTTCAGGATCGAGTCTTGGCACCTTCATGTTTGGAATTTCTTTTTCTTTTCTTTAATAAGGACAAGACATAGACTCACTAACATAAATATGATTTTCCAAACTAATTTTGATAACTTTTTCATGCACTTGCAGTTCAAAATTAAATTACATTCATTATATGGCTAAAAATGCACTAAATGACTTAAATATAGAAAACAGACACCGAAAAAGGCCAAATTTTGACATGGATCATGTAATGGTGTATGTTGATTGTAGAAAAAAAATCAAGGGCAACGGTTGAAGCAGCGGTCACTTCATCATCAAACTTGACTCGTTCCCTCTCGAAACCTATATTCTTCCTCAAAGATCATCCGGTTTCTAAGCAGCGTACGTCACAACTTTTGCGAAGCCTTCTCAAAATTTTACAACGGCCTCCAGGTGTCATATGAGGGCACACACCAAGTTTCATGTTTTTAGACTTCGTTTACATTTTCCAGAATTATAAAATCAAAAGACTCCATGTTCGGGGTCGAGTGTTGGCACACTCATGTTTGGAATTCCTTTCCTTTTCTTGGATAAGATCTAAACATAAATTCGTCAACACAAATAGGATTTTTCAAACCAAATTTGCCAACTTTTTTCACGCAATTGCAGTTCAAAATTGAATTATATTCGTTAAATGCCTGGTATAGTCTTTTTTTAGAAGATCTCACTGGTATAGTCAAAAGTGTTATTTAGTTCATGGGCTATGCACGTGCTGCTATGTATAGTTGGGCTGGCCCAACTAGCACCTAAGGACACCCGTTTCCACTTTTTTGAAGGTTCTAGAACCTTCCCAAAATGTTTTTTCTGTTTTTTTTTTATTTTTCATTCATTTTCACCATTATTTTTGAATCCACGAACATTTATTCAAATGCGAGAATACCTTTTAATTTTATGAACATTGTTTCAATTTAGCGAACAATATTTTGAATTAGAAAATTTATTTGAATTGCATGATCTTTTTTTAATCCAGGAATAAATTTTGAAATTATTTAACATTTTCTGCAATTGGAGAACATTTTTGAAATATGCGAACATTTTTTTAATTCACGAAATTTTTTGAACTTTTTTTTTCTGAAATCGTGAATATTGTTGTAATGGCGAACATTTTATGAATTCACAAAAAAAATTGAAATCACTAGCATTTTTCATATTCGCAGATATTTTTTAATTCATGATTTGTTTTTGAATTCACGAACATTGGTCGCTTCGCCTTCAAACTGGACCTGTTGCCTCTCGAAACCTAGATTTGTTTTCTCGAACATTGAATTCACGAACATTTCTAAGCAGCTTATGTCACAACTTTTGCCAAAGCTTCTCGAATTTCTACCATAGCCTCTGGATGTCTTTATGAGGGCACCATGCTAAATTTCATGTTTTTCAGACTCCATTTGCATTTTTCAGAATTGAAAAAGGGGTAATTCCATGGTCGGGGTCATGTCTTGGCACCCTCATGTTTAGAATTCCTTCCTTTTTTTGAATAAGGCCTAAACATAGACTTGCTAACACAAATATGATTTTTCAAACCAATTTTGTGAACTTTTTCATGCAGCTGCAATTGAAAATTAAATTATATTTGGGTATTTTTTTGAAATCATTTGTTACTATTTTGGTAATGAATGAATTTCTAGCTATAATCATTAAGTTGATGCCTTTTAGAGTATTCTTTTTGGGTTGCCCATGTTCAACTTCATTTACTGATAAAGTTTCGTTGATGTCGTTTGTTTCGTTTTGCTTTAAATCAATTTATACACTTTTATTTACTGAAAAAAGATTCCCATTCAATCGGGCTGAAATTCCCAGGCCCAAGCTCAAAGTTTTCTTTTATTTCTTTTATTGGTTTTATGTGTTTTTCTGTAGGTTTTCATTGATTTTTGGGGTTTTTTCCCGCTCATTTTTTCTTTTTCCTTTTCTTCATTTCCTTTTTTCAAATACATGTCAACTTTATACAATAGACATTCTACATTTTTTGATATTGAACATTTTTCAAATACATGTCAACTTTATACAATAGACATTCTACATTTTTTGATATTGAACATTTTTCAAATACACAATGAACATTTTTTTTCAAAACATGTTTGAACATTTTTGAAACAAATGTTAAACATTTTTAAAGTATAAGTTGGACATTTTCTTAATAGTACGAAACGTTCTTTATCACAAATATGATTTTTCAAAGCTATAGGTCCTTGGTTTTGATCCACTGCCTTAAAAGTGTGGTTGTATATACTTTACTAATTAAAAAAAATCTCAATCATATAGCAACAACATAGTTGAACAATGGGAAGGAGCTAGTCGTTTAAAAATCATGTCTTGGGCTCGAGTTCCATTCATGTGCGGTTATTTTTTTCAATTAAAACACGCGGCGTACCCTTATAGAATTGTTACATGTACTATAATACATATATTTTGTTTTGTACGAGTTTCAATAATTTTAGAGATGATTTTATTTTCTATAGTTTAAATGAATTTACGTGTGCTTATTGGACGTAATTCCTTTTTGATGTATATGTATGTCAAATAAGGTTTAAACATTTCAAATATATATTTAAGGCATTATGTCTTTTTAGCTCATATCCTAGAAATGGATAAATATATCAAAAGATAGTTAGGGATAACTCAAACTTTTATTTGCAACATATTGGAAAAAAAGATAATAATATTAAAATATGGAAGAAAATTCTTATAATTGGGCATGGAACAATATTATTGATTCATAAGATTGACATAAATTTGTTACGAGATTTCGCGAATGTTTGATATCGATATACATTGACGTACATCACTATTGTTATTTTTCCACACAAAAAAACAATTGTTGCCTGTGCGTGCAAATTACTAAAACAATTACGTTCAGGTATGGTCGGTCTGTGAACTGTAGCCGACCTGGCAAAAGAACACAGAAATAGTTTGATTCCCAGTTCGATGTCTTTATATTTTTTATGACTAAAAATATCGGCTCGTATGTAAGAACTTAGAAAGACATTTAACACAGACGTAGAAATTGCCTGGTGGTAGCGACCAAGGCATATAAGTGGCAGGTCCCAAGTTCGATCGTCTCTCGCGTCTTCTCATTTTTTCTATTTAAAAACCAGATAGCTTTTCTATAAAAAAGACCTTACAGCGGCCCAACTTCGGGACGACGCAGGGGAAAAGTTAAGCAGATCAGTGTGGGTCGCACGCATGACACGTCGAGTCATCCATGACGGTTTGGGTGGTGTATAGCTGGTCGATTCGTGATGGTATCCGTGACAGTCCGTCCTAAGGGAGCCTGAGCTTCTTCTCATCTCACTGACCCGTGACGGTTTTCATGACGAGCCAGACAAATCCGTCATCGATGGTGACAGATCCTGAGAACGTCACCAGATATCCGTCATGGATTAATGTATTTCTTGTAGTGTATGCGGCCCCGCCTCTTACACAGTTATTCTTCCTTCACCACGCCCGGCTCTTCCAATCTCCCTGCTGCCTCGACGCCCTGCTCCGCCTTCTCAATCCGACCTGTGCTCCGCCCGCTTCTCCGCCATGGCGCCGAAACAAGCCAAAAAAGGGAAGAAACCTCTGTCCTCGCCAACTGCGCCTCCATCCTTTGAGTCGGCGCTCGGGCGGCCTCGGGTGCTCAACGACGAGGGCATGGACAAGGTGCGCCCCATGCTTGCCTCCAGCTTCAACGAGTGGGGAGAGACGCCGACTTGGCGCGCGTCTCGTACCAGCATGGCTCGGGCAGTTACCGAGGTTCCGGTCTTCATTGATGCCCTCTGGGCTGTCCTGATTCCTCCCTTCTCCGCCTTCTTCAACGCGGTGCTCGAGCACTATCAGATCAACATGATCCATATCGATCCTCGGGCTGTGACCCTTCTCACCGTCTTCGCCTTCATGTGCGAGGCCATGGTGGGCATCGCCCCCTCCGTGGCACTCCTCCGCCACTTCTTCTCGTTGCATCTCACCGGTCCCCGGCAGAGCTCAGGGTGCGTGGGTTTCCAGGCCGTGGCTGCGACGGCAGGCACGGGGATCGACTTTGAGCTCCCTTCATCCACGAGCGAGTTCCGTACGCGATGGGTGTTTGTTGACGCAGGCGTGCTCAACCCTCTGCTCCAAGCTTCGGTGGGCCTGCTATTCCAAACTCCGGCTGGGGTCATCAGAAGCTCATGAGCCCCTGCCTTGCCCCTGTCTGGGCCAGGCTGAGGTGGTTGAAGGACCTTGGCGTGACTGCGCCCATGGTGGTGAGGGAGTTCGTCAGGCGTCGAGTTGCTCCACTCCAGCACCACTCTCGCCCGATGTGGGACTTGCTCAGTAGACAGGACAACATGTGGTTTCACGAGGAGGGGCTTCCCCTTGCTGCGCAACAGACAGTGCTCACGGTCTTATCAGGTGTCCCTCTGCTAGACGAGATGCCCAGGAACAGCTGCATGTTGTACCGCTGCAAGAACAAAGTCACCTTTGCCGCGAACATGCCTTCCTTTGATGAGTGGGGGCTGCGCCCAGTCAGCTTGGTGGGGCCCCCGCGAGAACCCCGTCATCGTGGTCCCCTTCTTCGCCGCCGGCGCCAGGCCTCGCCCCAGGTGACGGTGCGGGGGAGCGAGCTATGATGGGGGCCGGCGGCTCAGGTGCTGAGGAGCACATGTCGGGTGGTGATCTAGAGGCGTCGTCCTCGGGGGCCTGCGACCCCCCTCCCGAGGCGTCGGTTGCCGAGGAGATGCGGCATGCGGCTCCCGAGGCTGAGGCTCCAGGAGCCTCGGGAGGTTGCAGTAGGAAGGAGCTGGGTTGTTCGCCTCACCCGGGCTCCCCTGAGGCCATCCCTCTTGGGTCTTCTTCGGCTCCGCCGCGCACCGGCCATCACGTCCAGCGCTTCGGTCGCCTTTGTGTGGACTTCGAGGAGCTCTGCAAGAGGACGGGATCCCCCAGCGGCAGCAACATCTTCGGGCCGTTGAAGCCACAGAAGTACATCGCTATGGACGCGTAAGTATCTTGTCGCCGTGGCTTTTTGCATGTGGTCTTCTTATCCTGACGCCTGTCCTCCAGGGCTCTTTCCACTGAAGCTGTTGCGTCTTCCGAGAGGCGGCCTCCCCCTTCATCAATTCCCCCGTCGGCATTAAGCGTTCCTGGCCTGCTTGCCGCCCCTGGAGCAGTGTCGATCGGAGGTATGTCCTCGCCCTCGGGACGTGCTGAGTCCGTGGTTTGGCAGCCCTTTGCCCACGGTCTGGCGTGGAGATTGACGGGCGTGCCCAAGGCTCCACCTCTTCTCACGAGCAGTCGTTTGCTGACCTCGGTCTTCAGTTCCTCTTCAAGCAGCGAGCCTCGATCAGCTTGGGCTCCTCGCGAGGATGGGCGGACGTCAGGCATGACGCCAGCCCCCATCCCCCAACCGGGAGGTGGCGCGCCACTTGATGCTCCACCCACAGCCCCCGAGGTGGAGGACGAGGCAGGTCGAGTGTTCGAGATCAAGCGCGGGCGTAGCATAGTCCGTCACGAGCTCTTCCAGGAGGCGATGGGCGTGATGAGCCGCCTTGGTGAAGAGCTTGCTGGTGTCAACTCGCGTCTTGAGGTTGAAGGTCTTCGGTTGGTGGAGGAGCGGCGCAAGCTGCGAGTGGCCATCAACCTTGGTCGCTGTCAGCGCGACCTCGAGAACGAGAAGGCCGAGGCGTCCCTCAAGATTGCCAATGAGGCCCGCTCGCGAGCTTTGGAAGAAGCTCGCGAGGCCGATCGCCGCCGCGAGGCTGCGGAGGAGCGCGCGTGGGGGCTTCAGGCCTGGAGCGTGTCCCTTGAGCAATAGGTGGAGGCGCGCGGGGCCGCTCTTGTGTCACTGAGCGGGACACCTGCGGAGGAAGAGGAGGTCCAGCAGCACGAGGAGACGCTGGCCCTGAGCACAGCCTCGAGCTCGAGCGACTGGAGATGAGGGAGCGTCAAGTCGCTCAAGCAGAAGATGCCGTCGGGGCCCGCGAGGCAGGAGTCGAGGAGGAGATCAATTGTTGGGTGGCCGAGGTTTGCGCAGATCTGGAGGGCAGGTACGACTTGAAGCTGAAGCTCGCCGGTCTGGAGGTTGCGGGCAGGGCCGCCGCCCTCAAGCCCAGGTTGGACGAGGCCGAGAGGCGTGCGGAGGCCACAGCCGTCGCCCTGGTTACGTCGCAGGCGGACTTAGCCTCCGCCCGCGCCGAGCTGCTTTCCCTCCGGAGACAAGTTGACAACGCCGAGGCCGTCGCACGGCAAAATAGGGAGGAAGTGCTCCAACGCCGAACGCTGGAGCGCGAGCATGCTCCTATGCTTCAAGACCTTTGGAACAGGGCCAACACCGCCCTGGGTTACATCTGCGACGAGAACGCCCCAGCCCCTCACTCGAATGACTACGCCAGCCACCTGACCTTCTTCACCGAGGTGGTGACGCGCCTGGAGGCTCAATCTGCCCGAGCTCGATAGCTTGTGGAGGAGAGGGGCCGTGGCCTGCTTCAGCATGCCTTCTCTCGTGTCTTCAGCCACCTTCTGAATGCCGACCCCAACTTCGACTTCTACGCCGCCATTGCCCCCGTATCCACGGCCGCCCGGTGCCACCTGGCGTGTTGGATAGAGGACCATGTCGACGCGTTGGTCAGGGCCTTCACCTCGGAGGATGACGCGGTGGTGGTCGTCGTAGATGAAGGTGATGTGGTCGATGACGGTGACGGGGGCGTCGCCGACGGCGGCGGCGACACCGACGAAGATGACGACGACGCGAGTGACGCGTCCGCGGGTGATGTAGCGAGTGATATCTCTGGCTGATCCCATGTTTGCCTGTTGTTTCATCCTGCACGCAAAACTCGGGCATGGCCCTTGGAAGACTTTGTGAGATCATTTTGAGAGGGGGAGCTCCTCGTGTAAGCAAATTGCAGGTTTTACTTTCCTATGCGATGTGGGTATGTGTCCTCATGAGCTCATGAATCTGGGGGTGAGCTCCCCGGCGTGGTTTACCTTAGTCAGCGCCAACTTAGGGCTGGGTCGTGAGACGACGAGTTCCTGAGAATCCTGTGGAGCTTATCGCCCCGTTTGAGGGGGCCCCGTAAGAGGTGAGCACCAGGCGCAGTGCTAGCGCGTTCTTGACGAGCATGCGCTTTGCACGGTCCGGCTCGCGAGGAGCTTTGCGAGGGAAAGGCGGCGGACATGAGTCCCAAACCAAACAAGATCTAGAAGGCAAGAAACGGCTCGAACAAGAAGAGGCACCCCTCACGTGCATCGATAAAAATTCAGCTTCAACTTAAGTCCAGATACAGAAAGCAAAGCCACAGATAGAGAGATCCAAAGCAAAAGGCCGCGTCCGGCACCTAGTCTAGTCTTCGGGTCTTCAAGTCCTCTCACCAGCGCAGAGCTAAGTGCTGCAACTAGGCGTGGGAGGGAGCCCCAGGGCCTGAGGCCGGCGCTCCTGAGACTCTGGGGCATGTATAGCCCCAACTCATTATTACATGAGAGTGTCACGGGCGGCGAGCATCACAGGCACCGGGCCTTCTTCACAGGTATCAGCCTTGCTTCATATCGCCAGACGAGGGCCCCGCCTTGCTCCACCCTCGACCTCCTTTGATCCGACCGGTTACCAGGACGACACAAAAGAGGGAAAGGGGATGCCAGCAGTTCCCTCGGCGACCACGGGTCCTCTGCCGGGGAAGGGTTGTAGAAGCACCCCGGCAGAGGGCCTACCTCCGGGTGTCCCCTGGTTTCGCGTGCGTTGGGGAGGGGCCTTGCTCTTGGCTCCCTCCCGGCGGCCCCCAGCGTGTCTCCCTTGTTGGAGCGGGTGCCGCCGTGCCAGGGTCGTCGATCGACGCTGCAACCTGATTCATCTGCAGCCCATGGTTAGCATAAGCCTGTTCCTAAGAAATTAGCGGTACCCTGTAGTTGCCGTTGTCGGCGTGATCGTTGTGGTTCTCCATTGGTTCTTGGAAGGCTTCGACTCCTAGCGCCCCCTCTCCCCAATCTTCTCCAATGAACGAGCCAGGGTCGTTCTCTGGTACGTACCCTTGGTCCATCATGCGGGGCACGTAGGCTTCCGGGGCCGTCACCCCGAACACCTCGCCGTGGTGCCCCACGCTCCATGTTGCTCGGCCCATGGTGGCGTCCTGGGGATGACAGCACGGCATCCGACTGGGACCGTGGGGAGCGACGCTTGCGCCCGCGCCCGCCGCGGGCGGCATGGGGGAGTCGGAGCCTCCTACGCCGCTGGCCGTGCTGATGTTGATGAAGCCCCGGGGCGTAGTTGATGGCATGCAGATGTGGTGAGGTTCACCGCGCGGCCCTGCAATGGCCTGGGGAGGAAGTCGATACCAGAAGGGTGGTGCTCCCAACGCCGCTGCATCCAGCAGCTCGGCAACACGCTCCAGCAGTGTGTCCCGACCACTTTCCATCAGCCTGCACCGCAGCAGCTCCCGTGCCACGGTGAGCGCTTCCCGCATGTTCGCTTGCTCCCGCCGTGAGTGCGGCGCCATTGCTGCGGCATGGCACGCCACTCTTGCGGCGGCTCGTACCTGCCGTGGGGTGAGGGTGGACGACGCCTGGCCGTGCTGCCCACGCCCGGCAGGGTTTGGCGGCGCTCATGCCGCCTAGAGTGGGGGGTCGAGACCTTCATGGGCAGGCGGCGCTGCCCGGGCTGGCCAGGCTGCCCAGCGGTCGGAGCCGGCCCTTGAGTCGCCGGACATCGTGGCTGAGGAGCATCGACGAGCTGGTCGATGGAGGAGGAGCTCCGGCACACCCCTACCTGGCGCACCAAATGTCGGATGTGGGGTTCCGACAAACCCTTAAGGTTCGAACACTGGGGTGCACGCGAAGTCTTTCCTTCCGACCAATCTATGCCCTAGCTCGCTAAGATCTCGTGGACAAACTCGACAAACTCGCAACACAGAAAGACACAAGGTTTATACTGGTTCGGGCCACCGTTGTGGTGTAATACCCTACTCCAGTGTGGTGGTGGTGGATTGCCTCTAGGGCTGATGATGAAGAGTACAAGGGAAGAACAGCCTCCTAAGGTTGAGGTGTTCTTGTGAGTAGGCTCTCGATTAGGTTGGATCAGGCTAAGATGAGATGAGGTGAGATGAGATGAGATCTGATCGGCTCGGCCTTTTCCTACTATGGTGGCTAGCTCTACTTATATAGGCCCTTGTCCTCTTCCCAAATATCGAGCGGGAAGGGAGCCAACAACAACGGGCAAATTTTAAGGGGGGCAGCTAGTACAAGCTATCCTGACAAAAGTGGTCTTCGCCTGCGAAAAGCTCTGGTGGTGACGCCGTCTTGGGCTCCACGATGACCTCCCTCTTTCCATCCTCCTGGTCTTGGTCTCGATGCACCAATATAGCAACCTTTGCCTGATGCCTCGGTACTCTTCGTCTGCGCTGGTCTCCTTAGCACCAAAGAGGAAATAAGGACCTTGTGCGCGCTGGCGCCCGCCTGGTGTCGTGCGTCATGGCTCACGTCACGAGGGCCTTGTGAGGTTTGCCCTGCCTTGATATCTCTGCTCCTCGTGAGCCTGCCTGGCTAGGCTACTCCAGAGGAGGCCTTGCGTTGTCCGCCTCGCGAGGCTTGGACCATCGCGAGGGTCTTGGATGCTTTGTTGGTGAAGATGGGCCGTACGGCCTATGGCTTGGCCACGCCGTGGGCCGCATACAGGCAAGTCTGGGGACCCTCGTTCCCAGAACGCCGACAGTGGTGCCGCTGGAGACACCGCTCTCCTAAGGCTCTTGGTGGAGTAGCTGCTTCTTCTTCTTGGGGATAGCCTCAGGAGGGTAGATGGCGCCTTCGTTGTCTGGATCTTCCACTGCTGCAGCTTGATAGGCGCGCTCGAGGGAGCACACCACGTGCTTCTCCTCGCAGATGATCATGATGATGTCGCGGTTCCCTGGCATCTTGAGGATGTTGTAGCCATGGTGGGTCACTGCCATGAACTTGGCCAGGGTCGGATACCAAAGGATGGCATTGTACGGGAGGCGGATGTGAGCGACGTCGATATCGATGAGCTCGGTGCGGTAGTTGTCGCGCTGGCCGAAGGTGACAGGGAGGCAGATCTTCCCTATCGGGGTAGTGGAGCCATCGGTCAGTCCTGAGAAGGGCTTAGTGGGCTGCAGCTGATCATACGACACTTGGAGGCTGTCGAACGTCTCGATGGAAAGTACATTATTGAGCCCTGCACCACCATCGATGAGGGTCTTGGTGACAACTACATTGTTGATGACGGGCGAGCAAAGCATTGGGAGGGCGCTGGCAGTTGCTGCGCACTTGAGTTCATCAGACGAGCTGAAGGTGATGGTGTGTCACATCCCTAGTCGTGGTATGCACTAGGCTAGCCTTCATGTGTGCATCATGTTTAAATTTTCAAATGAACTTAAAATGGGGATTGATCAAACCCTAGCACCAGAGCAACTCAAATAGGTTGAACATAAAATCATTTTCAATAAACCCAAAATGCCCTTTGAAAATGTTCATGATTTATGATAAAGGTGAAAACCTCTGCCAAAAATGATGAGCATATTTCTTGGACATTTATGGATTTTTGAGTTAAATCATATTGTATTTGAATTGGAGCATTTAATGTCTATAAATATTTTAAATGCTTCAATACTTCTGAAAACAATTGGGGGCTGTTGGAAATAATTCAAATAGTGCCCACAATTTTTGTCAGGATTTTACAAAATGAGTTAGTATTTTTACTAATTCAAAACAAATCAAAAGTAAATAGAAAACAGAAACAGAATTAGAAAGAGAGAGAGAGAGAGAGAGAGAGAGAGAGAGAGAGAGAGAGAGAGAAGGACTCACCTGGGTCGTCTTACCTGGCAGCCCAACAAACTAGCCCAGCCCACCAGGGGCATCCTTGTCTTCAACCTCTGCCTACTGGCAGAGGCAAGGCCGAGCATGGCGCCACGGCGCGCCACACCGGCAGCTACCTGCCTGGCTCCTCCTCGTCGCGCCCAGACAGCGCCACGACACCCCCTGACCCCCTCTCACCCCCTCTCTCGCTCTGGACCCTCTCCCCCTCCTCTGCTCTCTCTCCCTCGCACGCACCCGGGCGGCCCGTTGCCGCCGACGTGCACCACCGTGGCCACCGGCCTCCACACGCCTCTCCGACGCACCAAGAAGCTCTGCAGCTGACCTCTACGCCATCTCCGCCAAGCCACGCGAGCGGACGCACCCTACAGCGGCTCCCCCGACCTCTTCTTCAACCTCGGTCCACCAGAGATCCCCTTCGCCACCCGCTCGCTCCGACGCTTCCCCGAGCCAAACGAGCCGCCCATCCGACTCCCTGTGAGCCCCGCCATCATCCCCCCTCTCCCCGTGGTCAATTTCTCGCTGCAACACCGATGACCGCGAGTCCCGTATGCCGCTGCCGCACGAGCTCGTCGCCGACGAGGCTCCGGTGACCAAATGGCCCCGTGCGTGCCTCCGTTGGGTTCGTGAGCTCTCGTAGAACATGTAGGTGCAAACCGCCAGTCCTCCCGCGCGCCGTGTCGTCGATTCCGTCGACACCCGAGCTCCGGCCGCCGCTCATGAGCTCGCCATCGTCGGTTCCGGCAACCACAGGCCCGACCACCACCACCATTCGACGCGCGCCAGCGAGGGCTCTCCAACGAGGCCAAGCACACCTCGAACCGAGCCCTGTGGGCGATTCCCGAGCACCTCCACCGCGTCTGTCCATGGCCGGCGGCCTAACTCTGGCGAAAACGCCATTAGGCACTAACCTAATGACCCCCTGGGTCCATGACAGGTGGGGCCAGCCCCTGTTAAGTTTTGGATTAGTTTAAATCTAAACCTAATCAGCACAGTGACATGGAATGTGGGACCCACAACTCAGGTTTGACCCCGGTCAGCTGTGTTGACCTGATGACATCATCTTGACGTCATGCTGACGCTGTAACTATTTTCTGAAATTTGAAAAAATTAGAAAAGGTTTAGAAAATTCCAGAAAATAGTTAAAACTTCTAAAAATCATAGAAATTCAATCGCAACTCCAAATAAGATAAATTATATATGAAAAGTGATCAGAAAAATCCAATCTATCCATCTGTACCATTTTCATGCATGTTTGACCAAGTTAACCTCACTAATTTGGATGAAACATGATTAGGGCAAATTTCATAATAGGTTTGGAGTTGGAATTTGAAATAGTTTTGAATTCCACTTCAATTAAAATGACTTTCTGTTGCATTAGCCCAAATCACAGCATATTGCCATGTCATGATCATGCATCATATTGTTGCATTGCATTGATTGTGATCTCCCTCTCTGTTGCCGGTATTCGTCCCCTCTCGATAGACGTGCTTCCGACGATGAGTTCAATGACACCGATGAAGAGCTATAATATCTTCAGAAGTGCCAGGCAAGCAAAACCCCCTTGTTCATTCCGATACAAATCCTACTCTCTCGCTCCTGCTCTCTTTTATTGCATTAGGACAACAACATTTCAACTGTACATGTTGCGGTAGCTGAACCCCTTTCCTTTGCATGACATGTCATTACCACAGTAAATAGATGAAACCCACTAGTATGAGTAGGAGTTGTTTGAGCCTTGATGTGCCTACTCATTCATGTTTGTTTGTCATGCCTGCTACTACTTAGAGTTGAGTCAGGTCTGATTCATCGGGGATGAATTGGAATGTACTGAACATGTCCTACTGTTGAGAGCTAAGTGTGTGAACACGATTTGGTAAAGGTAGCGGTGAGAGGCCATGTAGGAGTACATGGTGGGTTGTCTCATTGCAGCCGTTCTCAGGAACTGAGTTCTATGTTTGTGATCCATGAACAGTTACTACCACACATTGGGTTCTGGTAACTCGGCCCCTCTCGGCTTATTAATCAACTCGATCTCTATCCAGGAGTTGCAACTAGTTTCTGGTGTTTGTAGGTAGTGTTAGTTGTCTACCAAGTGGCACCCGGTACAGGTGGGCTTGGGACAGACTAGCACAGTGGCACGGTGTACCAAGTGGCACCCGGATGGTTGGCTTGGGAACCCTGCACACATCGTTTGGGGCCGTGAGCGACACCCTGGCCGGATCTCCTTGCGGATGGAACCCGAATAGGCGATAAACCTCGACTAGAGACTTGTTGGTTAGTCAGGCCATGGCCGACTCCCTCGCCCGGCTTCCGCTTGAAGGTTGCCGAGGTACATGACATGTACAGGGCGATAAGTGGCGAGAGCGTGTGTGAAGAAGTACACCCCTGCAGGGTTATCATTATCTATTCGAGTAGTCGGATTCCTCGGATATGGAAACTTGGACCCCTTACATAGTTCATAGACAAGTGAAAGTGGATACTCTAAAATGCGCAAGATAAGTGTGAGTGCTATGGATGGCGTTCTCGCAGGGAGACGGGAGCGGATCCATAGTGGAGTATTGATATGGTGAATATGTGGACTCGTGTGCGCCACCTCAAAAGAGTTACTTGTAGTCGTAGTTCAGGATAGCCACTGAGTCAAAGCTGGCTTGCTGCAGTTAAACTCCACTACCCCCTTTGTTGATACCGATGCATATGTAGTTAGTTCTGATGTAAGTCTTGCTGGGTACATTTGTACTCACGTTTGCTTATTTTATGTTTACTAGAGAGACTTCAGTCTTGTTAGTAGTTCCATGTGGACTTCGACGTTTAGCTTGTTACCTCAGCTACGATCTTGTACCTTGGGAGGGTCTTGTAGTTAGTCAGGCTTCTGAGCCTGCTTCATTTGTAGTTGTCTGTACTCAGACAAGTTAAGCTTCCGCATGTGCTTGTTGCTTGTATGCTCTATATGTTGGGTCATGAGACCCATGTTTGTAATACCTCGCTCCTCGGAGCCAAATGAATAATACTTGAGTCGTAGAGTTATGTTGTGATGCCATGTTGTATTTACACACATCGAGCATATTGTGTGTATGACTGAAATGCTTGGTACGTGTGGGATCCGACAACCTAGTTGTTCATCCTTGGTAGCCTCTCTTATGGGGAAATGTAGTCTTGTGCTTCCATGAGCCATAGTAGTCCGCTACAGCCCGGTTCACCGGAGTCCTGCTAGCCCAGCACTACTGCTCCGGAACACTTGACTGGCCGGCATGTGATTCACTTCGTTCCTATGTTTGTTCCTTCGGGGGAAATGTCACGCGGTGACATCCGGAGTCCTGCCTAGCCTGCTACAGCCCGGTTCACCGGAGTCCTGTTAGCCCAGTGCTACAGCCCGGATTCACACGCTGCTGACCGACATGCTCGATGTTGATTCATGTATGCCTGTCCCCGTAAGTTAGTGCCACTTTGGGTTCACGACTAGTCATGTTGGCCCGGGTTCTCTGTCATATGGATGCTAGAGACACTAACATATACGTGAGACAAAAGGCGCAAACAGTCCTGGGCCATGGTAAGGCGACACCCGTGGGAATACCATGCGTGAGGCCGCAAAGTGATATGAGGTGTTACCGGCTAGATCGATGTGACTTGGAATCGGGGTTCCGACAGCTTTGGTATCAGATCCTGACTACCTGTAGGATTACCAAGCCAAGCTGGTCGAAGTCGTGTCTAGAAATGCTTTAGTTATATAAGGGAATTGATTGTGGAAGGAAACGTACGGCTCTTTTTACTCCTTATCCTCATGACCTTCTGATCTGAGTCATCTTATCTTTTTTAGGGGGTTAAGAACTAGGCTTCTCTTCTATCTCTCAGGATGACGTGTTACTAAATCGTAGTTGCCTAGGATTGTTGGGTTTAAGCCTCAGTTCAGTTCCTACTAGTTCCGTATGTTGACCGTTGATCCCGGAACTTTGATATTGTGATGTTGAGTGGTTATTCCACCATTTTGCAGGATGTCTCAAATCCTTTTGAGCATTTACAGCCGTTATGTTGTCCGAGTCATCCCAGGTTTCTAAATAGTCTGATGCATTTGCAAATCCCCTCTTCCCGTTCTGATGTCCTTTTGGGCCAGGTTAAGCACACTAAGCGGTCTGTTGAGGTACTCCATTGCCTTGACGTATATGTTGGAGCTATTATTATGACCCTAGGTGTCTTAGAGGATCACCTAGTAATCTAGCCATGTTTTGTATCCCCAGCATGATAATTCTGGCCATCATTCTTGAAAGCATCCCGTGATGCCATCTAGTTTAGTAGGTATTCTATCCATGGGTTCCTAAAACCCATGAGTCATTCTGCACATCTCTGTTGATAGTGTTTGCTCGTTCCTTTAGGATATTAGTAACCTTTGCGATAGTCCTCAAGGTCTGTGGTAAATCCTTCTTTCAATACCATGCACTACTTATGGCAGAAGTTCCTTGTTGAACCAAATATCACAATCATAGTACTCTTGAGGAGTTCTCCATTCATAATTGTGATTCTGCCAGTTCTACCTTTCTGCATGGGTTGTCTGGAAGAAACCTGTTGAACTTGGTTCGACATACTAATCTATGCATCCACAACTCAGAAAAACTTATGTTCCTTTGAGTTGTTTCTCTTTAGCTGTATTCTGACCTTTGTCTATCAATTGATAGTCGGGACTGGTTGTGCATTTGTGTTATCGAGGCCTATTATTCTTGTGGTCTGTCAAGCCATTCTATTCCGGAATGACTAGGAGAAACAAACTCCAGCACCTCATCCATTTCTTGGACTGGTCAAAGTAGTTGTATTTCGCAGATCAAAATGCTAATCCAGTTTTTGCTCTGTTCTACCTCGGAGTACTACCCCCTTTATGTCAGGATTGTCATGAGAATTGCACCATCTCTCATGAACTCTTGATGCAGTGCTACTTCTTGCCATCATTTTTCATTCCTCGGTTCCGTGTTGTTGCAACCGGAATACCGACAGGTGAACCGTGATGTGTGAAATCAATACTCCTAGCCACTAGTTGCTTGGTAGTAATTGGATAATACTCTCATTCTTAGCGCGTTGGTTACTGAATCATCATTCTAAAATAGATTGTGCTACCTAGCCCTTATTTCGGTGCACTCTTCGATCAATGAGTTAGGATTATTCAATCCCTTGCTTATTTGATCATATCGTCTTGCTCTGAAAAGCAAGATTGTTCTCGAGCTTAGTAACATATCGGTGGTTCGTGATGTTCCGAATATCTTCTTGGAAGTATTACCAGGTTGTCACCTGACGCTATGTTGAATTCATGATCATGTTGGTTTTCCTCCAAACCACCCATTCTCCAAGAATCTGTGTTGGATACCCCTGAGATAGTTGGTTAAGCCAAACAACAACTTGGAGAGTTGGAAGAAAAAAGCTTGTCTGACTTAGTTCGTGTCAAGGGATATCTTTTGTGTGTGTGTGTGTTGAAGAAAGATGATATCTTCATCGATTGGTCCTCGTGATTAGTTGTTGGACCTATTGTCTTGTCAAAACTTTGATTTGAGTATGGGCTATCACCAAATCAAATCAGAACCAATGATGTTCGTAGTGTTGTCTTACTCGTGGTTGATCCTCGAGCATACACCATTATATCATTTGGTCTGACCAATGCTATCACCTTGTTCAGATAGTCGTGGAATTCCATCTTCATGGGAACCTGGATGAATTGTTGTTGAGCCCATCGACAACATCTTTATCTTGTCCATGATTCATGTCGAACATCTAAGTAGTGTTGGAAACTTTATAAGCATTGCCCTCATGTCCCGTTCATGAAGCATATGTCGGATGAAAGAAGTGACTTCCCCGAATACATGTGCACTTGATGCAAGTTGCTGCCGTGAATTCGAGAAAGTCAATGTTGCTTCCTTTGGAATCATCCCAAATCAGTCATGCATAAGTGCGAAGTATTCTATGGTTTGGTAGATTAACTACCTCCACTCCATATGTATTCCCTAGCACACCAAGCCACTAACTAATTTGTTCAAGGAGAAGAAGTTCCTTCATAAGAGCTAATCATATGACTTATGCAAGGACTTCGTTATCCACGATGATGGTTCCTCACCTGAACTTTGGTAGTGTTTTATTGTAAGACTACTCTGTGGTCATGCTTGTATTGGACAACATGTTCACATGTCTGTAGCAGAACCAGCTCATGTTTTGGAGCTTGCTATCGTAGTTCATCTCCCGAGAGTCTCGAAACGTTATCTCGTCGACTTATGTTGCAACCTTTCCTTTTCAGACATGTTGTTTGAAATATTCTGTTACCAACCGGATCTGAATCTCAGACAGATATGATGGTTGGGACATTCCCAACATTTGCATTTTGGTCCCAGCTTGCATCTCAGTAGTTGTTGTTCAGAATCATCTTCAAAAGTGGACTTACCATGGGTCCCATCCATTTCCGATGATAAGCTAAAAATCATCCATTGTGTTGTCTTCAACAAGGTAGTCCACATCATCCATCCTAGTCGGAGTATGCCATTCTTTCGAACCCCTTCCAACGATCGATTGTGATTACCTCAGGCTGGTATAAAGAGTTTCAATGATCTTTGTATCAAAAGCAATTCTTTTTGCCACTTAAGGGAAATGCTCTACGAGTCACCTTTCCCTAAGGTGTCCCGTTATGGAATCATGGCAATTACCTCCTTGCTACTTTGAAACCATGCACCATCCTACTCCAGCGTGGAATTGTTGCCTACCAATTTGAACCCCTATCATCTATTACCTCCCATCTCTCTCGATGTGTGTTTCGTGTCTCAGCTCAAGAGGTGTTTCAACATCTCACTCCTTGAGTTGATCATGAGTTGCTCAATCTTTGGGAAGATCAATTCCTGTAGAGTTTCCTTATGTCGTCATCATGTTGGATGAAGATCTCAAAAGCAAATATGTCAAGATCAATTGGAGCAATGAATCAACATCTTCGAGAATGGCAGTTGGATCCTGAAGATCATGATAGTTTTGTGAACCCCTTTCCTCTTACCTCACTTCTTGAATCTCGGGACGAGATTCTTATTTAGTGGGGGCGAGTTGTCACATCCCTAGTCCTGGTATGCACTAGGCTAGCCTTCATGTGTGCATCATGTTTAAATTTTCAAATAAACTTGAAATGGGGATTGATCAAACCCTAGAACCAGATCAAATCAAATAGGTTCAACATAAAATCATTTTCAATAAACCCAAAATGCCCTTTGAAAATGTTCATGATTTATGATAAAGGTGAAAACCTCTGCCAAAAATGATGAGCATATTTCTTGGACATTTATGGATTTCTGAGTTAAATCATATTGTATTTGAATTGGAGCATTTAATGTCTATAAATATTTTAAATGCTTCAATACTTCTGAAAACAATTGGGGGCTGTTGGAAATAATTCAAATAGTGCCCACATTTTTTGTCAGGATTTTACAAAATGAGTTAGTATTTTTACTAATTCAAAACAAATCAAAATAAATAGAAAACAAAAACAGAATTAGAAAGAGAGAGAAGGACTCACCTGGGTCGTCTTACCTGGCAGCCCAACAAACCAGCCCAGCCCACCAGGGGCATCCTTGTCTTCAACCTCTGCCTACTGGCAGAGGCAAGGCCGAGCACGGCGCCACGATGCGCAACGCCGGCAGCTGCCTGACTGGCTCCTCCTCATCGCGCCCAGACAGCGCCACAACACCCCCTGACCCCCTCTCACTCCCCCTCTCTCGCTCTGTACCCCCTCCCCCTCCTCTGCTCTCTCTCCCTCGCACGCACCCGAGCGGCCCGTCGTCGCCGACGTGCACCACCGCGGCCACCGGCCTCCACACGCCTCTCCGACGCACCAAGAAGCTCCGCAGCTGACCTCTATGCCATCTCCACCAAGCCACGCGAGCGGACGCACCCTGTAGCGGCTCCCCCGACCTCTTCTTCAACCTCGGTCCACCGGAGATCCCCTTCGCCGCCCGCTCGCTCCGACGCTTCCCCGAGCCAAACGAGCCGCCCATCCGACTCCCTGTGAGCCCCGCCGTCATCTCCCCTCTCCCCATGGTCGATTTCTCGCTGCAACGCTGATGACCGCGAGTCCCGTATGCTGCCACCGCACGAGCTCGTCGCCGACGAGGCTCCGGTGACCAAATGGTCCTGTGCGTGCCTCCGTTGGGTTTGTGAGCTCTCGTAGAACATGTAGGTGCAAACCGCTGGTCCTCCCGCGCATCGTGTCATCGATTCCGTCGACACCCAAGCTCCGGCCGCCGCTCACGAGCTCGCCGTCGTCGGTTCCGGCAACCACAGGCCCGGCCACCACCACCGTTCGACGCGCGCCAGCGAGGGCTCTCTAACGAGCCCAATCACACCTCGAACCGAGCCCTGTGGGCGATTCCCGAGCACCTCCGCCGCGTCTGTCCATGGACGGCGGCCTAACTCCTGTGAAAACGCCATTAGGAACTAACCTAATGACCCCCTGGGTCCATGACAGGTGGGGCCAGCCCCTGTTAAGTTTTGGATTAGTTTAAATCTAAACCTAATCAGCACAGTGACATGGAATGTGGGACCCACAACTCAGGTTTGACCCCGGTCAGCTGTGTTGACCTGATGACGTCATCTTGACGTCATGCTGACGCTGTAACTATTTTCTGAAATTTGAATAAATCAGAAAAGGTTTAGAAAATTCCAGAAAATAGTTAAAACTTCTAAAAATCATAGAAGTTCAACTGTAACTCCAAATAAGATAAATTATATATGAAAAATGATCAGAAAAATCCAATCTATCCATCTGTACCATTTTCATGCATGTTTGAGCGAGTTAACCTCACTAATTATGATGAAACATGATTAGGGCAAATTTCATAATAGGTTTGGAGTTGGAATTTGAAATAGTTTTGAATTCCACTTCAATTAAAATGACTTTCTGTTGCATTAGCCCAAATCACAGCATATTGCCATGTCATGATCATGCATCATATTGTTGCATTGCATTGATTGTGCTCTCCCTCTCTGTTGCCGGTATTCGTCCCCTCTCGATAGACATGCTTCCGACGATGAGTTCGATGACATCGATGAAGAGCTATAATATCTTCAGAAGTGCCAGGCAAGCAAAACCCCCTTGTTCATTCCGATACAATCCTACTCTCTTGCTCCTGCTCTCTTTTACTGCATTAGGACAACAACGTTTCAACTGTACATGCTGCGGTAGCTGAACCCCTTTCCTCTGCATGACCTGCCATTGCCACAGTAAATAGATGAAACCCACTAGTATGAGTAGGAGTTGTTTGAGCCCTGATGTGCCTACTCATTCATGTTTGTTTGTCATGCCTGCTACTACTTAGAGTTGAGTCAGGTCTGATTCATCGGGGATGAATTGGAATGTGGTGAACATGTCCTACTGTTGGGAGCTAAGTGTGTGAACACGATTTGGTAAAGGTAGCGGTGAGAGGCCATGTAGGAGTACATGGTGGGTTGTCTCATTGCAGCCATTCTTAGGAACTGAGTTCTGTGTTTGTGATCCATGAATAGTTACTACCATGCATTGGGTTCCGGTAACTCGGCCCCTCTCGGCTTATTAATCAACTCGATCCCTGTCCAGGAGTTGCAACTAGTTTCTGGTGTTTGTATGTAGTGTTAGTAGTCTACCAAGTGGCACCCGATACAGGTGGGCTTGGGACAGACTAGCACAGTGGCACGGTGTACCAAGTGGCACCCGGATGGTGGGCTTGGGAACCCTGCACACATCGTTTGGGGCCATGAGCGACACCCCGGCCGGATCTCCTTGCGGATGGAACCCGAATAGGCGATAAACCTGGACTAGAGACTTGTTGGTTAGTCAGGTCATGACCGACTCCCTCGCCTGGCTTCCGCTTGAAGGTTGCCGAGGTACATGACGTGTACAGGGGGATAAGTGGCGAGAGCGTGTGTGAAGAAGTACACCCCTACAGGGTTATCATTATCTATTCGAATAGCCGGATTCCTCGGATATGGAAACTTGGACCCCTTACATAGTTCATAGACAAGTGAAAGTGGATACTCTAAAATGCGCAAGATAAGTGTGAGTGCTATGGATGGCGTTCTCGCAGGGAGACGGGAGCGGATCCATAGTGGAGTATTGATATGGTGAATATGTGGACTCGTGTGCGCCACCTCAAAAGAGTTACTTGCAGTCGTAGTTCAGGATAGCCACCGAGTCAAAGCTGGCTTGCTGCAGTTAAACTCCACTACCCCCTTTGTTGATACTGATGCATATGTAGTTAGTTCTGATGTAAGTCTTGCTGGGTACATTTGTACTCACGTTTGCTTATTTTATGTTTACTAGAGAGACTTCAGTCTTGCTAGTAGTTCCACGTGGACTTCGACGTTTAGCTTGTTACCTCAGCTACGATCTTGTACCTTGGGAGGGTTTTGTAGTTAGTTAGGCTTCTGAGCCTTCTTCATTTGTAGTTGTCTGTACTCAGACAAGTTAAGATTCCGCATGTGCTTGTTGCTTGTATTCTCTGTATGTTGGGTCATGAGACCCATGTTTGTAATACCTCGCTCCTCGGAGCCTAATGATTAATACTTGAGTCATAGAGTTATGTTGTGATGCCATGTTGTATTTACACATATCGAGCATATTGTGTGTATGACTGAAATGCTTGGTATGTGTGGGATCCGACAACCTAGTTGTTCATCCTTGGTAGCCTCTCTTATGGGGAAATGTAGTCTTGTGCTTCCATGAGCCATAGTAGTCCGCTACAGCCCGGTTCACCGGAGTCCTGCTAGCCCAACACTACTGCTCCAGAACACTTGACTGGCCGACATGTGAAGCACTTCACTCCTGTGTATGTCCCTTCGGAGGAAATGTCACGCGGTGACTTCCGGAGTCTTGCCTAGCCTGCTACAGCCCGGTTCACCGGAGTCCTATTAGCCTAGTGCTACAGCCCGGATTCACACGCTGCTGACCGACATGCTCGATGTTGATTCATGTATGCCTGTCCCCATAAGTTAGAGCCACTTTGGGTTCACGACTAGTCATGTCGGCCCGGGTTCTTTGTCATATGGATGCTAGCGACACTATCATATACGTGAGCCAAAAGGCGCAAACGGTCCCGGGCCATGGTAAGGCAACACCCGTCGGAATACCGTGCATGAGGCCGCAAAGTGATATGAGGTGTTACCGGCTAGATCGATGTGACTTGGAATCGGGGTCCCGACATGGTGCACTTGGACCACCTGAGTCGAAGTGTGGCCTCAAGCCCGGGGAGGGCCGCGTTCACCTCTCAAGCGAACTGCTTGAAGATGCGGTGGGAGGCTAGGGCATGAGCGCCACCCAAGATGCAGGCGATGGCGTGAGGCTCCTGGAAGCCCCCAGCCCCCTTGTCTTGGTGGTGGTCGACGTTCCTTCTTGGTGGTGGTGGCAACAGAGGGAGGCCGACATTGCCCTGAGGACGGTCCTCACGAGGCTGGTCTCTCCAGGCTCCCTCGTGAGGCTGGCCTTGCCAGCAATCCTCACGAGGCTGGTCACGCCACTCCTAGCGGGGACTGCGGTCGTCCTAGCGTCCTCCACTTCTGCCTCCTCCGTGGCCATAGCCTCGATCTTTGCACTTGGAGAGTCGAGCAAGGCGCCCGTCACGGATGGCCCTGAGCTCTTGACAGTCGTTGGTGTTGCGGCTGTGTACGTTATGGAAGATGGAAAATGGATGGCTACCCTTGGACAACTTTGTGTGGTCGCAGCTGTGCTTCATCTCGGGTTCGGCCGCGAGCACTTCAGCCCCCTTGCGCTTCACGTCCTTGACTTTGGCCTTCTTGTCTTCTGGGTCAGCAGCTGGTAGCTCGAGGAGGGAGAGGCGCCCCTCCTCAACTCTTGCACACTTGGTAGCCATGTTGAACATCTCCAGAGCCGTGCACCGGTCCTCGTGGATGGAGAGCTCCTCCTTCATCTTGACATCATAGACGCCATCGGAGAACGCCGAGATGATGGCTTCATCAGAAACCTTGGGGATCTTGAGGCAAGCGCTGTTGAAGCGTTGGATGTACTTCTGCAGGGTCTCCCAGGCTGTTGCTTGATGCGCCGCAGGTCACCCACGGTAGCTGGGCGGTCGCGAGTGCCCTGGAAGTTGGCGACAAAACGATCGCGCATCTCTCCCAGGAGGAGATCGATCCCGCGGGAAGGTTCAAGAGCCATGAGCGTGCGCCATCCTTGAGGGCCATGGGGAACCACTTCCCCATGACCTTTTCGTCGCCGTTGGCCGCCTCGATGTTGAGCTCGTAGAGCTGCAAGAACTCCGCAGGGTCGGCGGTGCCGTTGTAACGTGGAGGCATGTCAGGCTTGAACTTGCCTGGCTAGACGATGCTGCGTAGCTCGGGGGTGAAGGCGCGACAGCCTGCCCTAGTCACTAGAGCCCGTCGTGGAGGTGGAGCCTGTTCTTGGTGCTCGCGCACCACCGCTGCAGGCGGCGTGCGGTCTTAACATGGCGGTGGAGGGAGCACTGGGGCACCTTCTTGTGGCTGCTGGACCTCCCAATAGCTTTCTTCTTCGTGTGCGAGCGCCTGGCATGGAGGGTCACGCCGCGGGGCCGTGCATCATGGACCGAGGGCGACGTCCTGAGGAGGAGGTGGCGGAGGCACTCCATGGGCTACATCGCCCGCAGCAGGCGGCGGACGAGGCAGCGAGAGGGATGGTGCAGGCGAGGCCCCAGCCGCGCTGACTAGCTTGGCGATGTGGTCTAGCCAGTCCATGTAGAGGTCGTCGACCGGGCGGTAGCGTAGGAGCTCACGTGCCATGAGCAATGCAGCCTACGTGTTCGTCGGGCCGTGGCGAGCGTGGGACGATGAGCCGTCTGGAGTCAGCGACGGGGTGGCGGTGCGTCCGTCCCGCTAGACGGAGGGATGCTGCGACGAAGCTTGCTACTCGTGCCCCGCCGGTCCGGTGACGGCGTTGCCGGCTGGCGATGGAGAACGACGGGCAGGCCCGCCGACGGGCGCTGTCTGGGCCTCGCGCGCGGCAAGAGAAGCTCGACGCTCAGGACGGGCTCGACGTGCATCTGCCATGGAGATGATGGAGCGACAACGAGTGGATCGACGGAAGAGAAGCTTCAACACACCCCTACCCGGTGTGCCAAATGTCAGATTCAGGGCTTTGCAGACCCTGAGAGGTTCGAACACTAGGGTGCGTATGAAGAACTCCTTCTCCCCAACCTGCTGGCCTAACAACTCGACAACCTAGCTCGACGAACCCAAGGGACGAGAGACACAACAATTTATCCTGGTTCGGGGCACCTTGCGGTGTAATACCCTAGTCCAGCTTTGTGGCAGATTGCCTCGAGGGACTGAGGATGAACTAGTATAGTGGATGTACAGCCTCAAGAGGTGAGGTGTTCTTGAGCTCGATGAGCTGGTGGGTATGAGGATGGTCTGGGTGGAGTGGATCCCTCCCCTAGCTGGTGGTGGCTTGGTCCTATTTATAGTGTCCTTGGTCCTCTTCCCAAATGTAAGCGGGAAGGGATCCCACAACGCCCAAATTCAAAGGGAGACAACTAGTACAAGCTATCCTAACAAAAGGCTCCAGTGATGACGCTGTAGTGGGATCCTCGATGACCTCCATCCTGTCGTCCTGGCGGTCTTGGTCTTGTTGCACCAATACGGAAACCTTTGTCTGATTCCTTGGGAATTCGCGCCTGCGCTTGCTCCCTTGGCATCAAAGAGGAAACTGGTACACTGTGCCCGCTGGCGCCCGCCTGGCGTTGGTCGTCATAGCTCGCGTCATGTGAACCTCGTGAGGTGCACCTTGCTTTGATTTCTCCACTCCTCAGGAGGCAGCCTAGTGAGGCCGCGCCCTAGGGAGGTCTTGGTGTCATCCACCCCGTGAGGGTCTTGTGTTGTTGCCGCTGAAACTGGGCCGTACCAGGCCGCTGGTGGAGCCATGCCGTTGGCTGCATGCAGGCAAGTCTGGGTACCCCCGTTCCCAGGACGCCGGAAGTGTGTGTGTCTGTGTCGCTCGTACGTTTGTTTAAGTAATTACGAGCATAGGTACGTTTGTTTAAGTAATTACGAGCATGTAACAATACGAGTTACTATTGTAGTTTTTAGAGAAAATTACCACTATATTAGCCTAGACTCAATGGAAAAATTCCTATACTATGCATCAAATGGCATCTCTTTCTCTATAGGAATTGAGGTGCATGTCATCTCACTTCCTATGATTTTCATATTATTATAAAATTCCTATCCTATGAACCAAAGGAGGCCTCTGCTGGAGTAACTAAGGTAGCTACCAATACTGCAGGTATAGTAGTTTTCTTCAAGAAGCGGAATTCAAGAAAGTCATGATGGTTCCTTCGTCCGAGCAACTTCATAGTGGGAAAGGTTGGGCCTGTGATTTGACAGCTCCTTAGTCATTATTACTGCGGCGCGATGACAGAGGTGACTCTCCCTTGGAGTCCTACGTACATGGCAAGTGGACCAGGATGTTCGACGTCCCACATGTCGACGAATGGAATTATTCTTTCCGATATCAAGGAGCAAGGAAACTGCGTGGTGTAAGTGCATCTAGTGCCACCCCTAGTTGGTTTTGGACTATTGACGACAAACCTGGTTGAGGGACTAATGTGTTTGTGAGAATTGCAGGATAACACAAGTAGTAGTCCCTCACTGATTCGGTTTACCTACCGGAGATGACCCCTAAAAATGTATGGAGACATTGAAGACAAAGGTGGTATGTGAAGACATTCACATTGAAGACTATGACAAGAGAAGACATTGCGTGAAGACTATGGAGCGCGAAGACTTAGTTGTTTCCTTGTTTCCTTTTCTTCTTTGTTGAGTCATAGGAACCACCGTACTATTAAGTGGGGTCCAAGTGAACAAAGTCAGAGTGACTGAAGTGATGCTTAACCAAAATCCTATGTCCTCGAGCGAAGACAATGAGAGCAAATCTTATCCAGAGCTGGATGAGTCAGCTTTACTTGTAGCCCAAGTAAAGTTGCCGCGTGTGTTTGAAATCTGACCGTTGGAACACGTGTCAGTTCCTTAGTGACCTAGGGTCATTTCGGACAAATTAGGTTGGCTTGCCTAGTGGCTATGAATAGCCCACCCCCTACACGATAAATTGGTGGCTGCTCAGAGTTAGTGCACGGCTTTTGTCGTTTGAGAGCAACCCACCTCCGAAGCTTTTGAGAGAGAAATCCTTGCGAGGACAAAGCCCTAAACACCCAGCGCCAAAGAGTGTTAGGCATCATTGAAGTCTTCTTGTCTGTGTGACCTGAAGACTTGTTACACTTGAGGACTGTGAATCCTCCAGCCGGTTAGGCGTCGCGTTCTGAGCATCCAAGAGTCATCGGGGATTGCCGGTGAACAAAGTCTGTGAAGGTTTGGAAGTCTACCTTGAAGACTTACCAGAGTGATTGGGCGAGGACTGGGTATCCTTAGCTCAAGGGTAATAAGGTGAAGACATGGTCTTCTGAGTTAAATCTCAGCCTCCCTAACCAGACATACAGTTGTCACAACAACTGGAACTGGTCCAACAAATCATTGTCTTCAACAAGCCACTGGTTCTATCCTTCCCATCTCTTTATTTACAGTTGGTCTTTGTGAAGTCATTGCCTGTTTGCATTGTCCATTTGTCTTCACTGTGTGACTGTTTGTTCAGATTGGTTTCATACTATCTTCCATCCTGATCAGTACTGCCTAGCTGCTATTAGTCTTCGTGCTCTCACTTTATTGAATACTTGACTATGGCTTGTCTAGTGTAGTCTACCTTCCGCTGCATGGTTATAGGTTCATTTCTATCGTTTGTCTTTGAAACTCCCATGTTTTGAAGACATTCATAAAAATGGCCTATTCACCCCCCTCTAGTCGATAACTAGCACTTTCACGTGGTATAGTATCACTGCTGATTTATATTTATTTCTTATTTCTAATGAATGCTAGTGTTTCAACTCTTACGACAAATGAGTGCCAAACACGGCACGTGCTGGATGTCCCACACGTCAGCGAAAGGAGTGGGCCATGAACAACGTGGTAGAGCGTCTCCACTTCTGGGTCGGGGACCACACGTAGTAGTACTAGTGGTATGAACAATACAAATTGCGACCCGTAGATAAAGCCACGTCTAGTTGGAAGGTCTCAGGGCATACACGTAAACAAATATAAAACCTAATATGTGCCTCCAATTAATATAGTAGTAGTAGAGTACTTAGGCACGTACTCCATAATATCACTGTGCATTGCACGTACAACATTTAGTGGTAGTAAGAGACAAATGCCTATATGCCACGCATGTTCATACTATTTGTGCCTTTCTACTTCACTTGCTGCGCTACATTACTCAGGTCGATAACTAGCACTTTCAATTGGTATCAGAGCAAGGTACTCCCTTGTTCTGTGTGGTTCGGTTTAACCACCTGAAGTTTTAGCTATGTCGACTGCAGGGATAATCAAAGTCTCCGCTGCATGCCCCGTCTTCGATGGAACTGAATATCCCTACTGGAAGAATAAGATGCGCATGCATCTTGAAGCCATTGATGTCGACCTCCGGTATGTTGTCAAGAATGGCGTTCCCAAGGCTGGTGAAGGGGTCACCGCTGCTGATGTCAAGAAGTTCGTTCAACTGGATTCCACTGCCAAGAACATCATCTGTGGTCATCTGACCAAAGGGCAGTATGGCCATGTGAGTGCTCTGGAAACATCGAAGCTAGTCTGGGACGCAACCTCTTCAATTGCTTCAAGAGAAATGACAATGAGAATGTTCAGCTCACGTTTGATTGCCTCACTGACATCAAAAATGAGCTTCAAGCTCTCGGTGCTATTGAGATCACCAAGCATGAAATCGTCAAAACACTCCTGAGATCACTTGACAGCTCGTTTGACACCCTAGCCCTGATGATTCAAGAATGCCCTGACTTCAAGACACTCGATCCGTCTGACATACTTGAAAGGCTCAACACACATGAGTTTCAGCTTTCTGAGAAAAGAGATATCTACGGTCCCAACTATGGCCGAACTCGCACCTTGAAGGCAAAAGTTGTTTCCTTATCTAAAGAAGAATCTGACTGCAGTTCTGATGATCCTAAAGACATTGGAAAGGAGCTTGCTATGCTTGTGAAGAAGTCCCAGAAATTCATCAAGAAGAAAGGCTTCAGAAAGTCTTGACGATCCAGCTCAAGGAATGATGAAGCTTCTACTCATGACTACAAGAAGAGAACATGCCACAAGTGCAAGAAACCTGGTCACTACATCTCTGAGTGTCCGCAGTGGGACAATGAGAACAACAAGAAGAAGAAGAGCAAGGAATATGATTCTGACGATAAGAAGAAGAAGAAATACTCAAAGCCTTCTTCCAAGTCTTCCTCAAAGTCTTCATCACACAAGAAGAGCTCATCTGGAAAGGCTCGTGCGTTTGTTGGCATGGAAATGGATTCAGAGGAGGAGCCTGCTTCTAAGGAGGCGGAGGTGGAGTCTGAGGATGAGTCCGATTCTGGCGTTGCAAGTCTGGCTACAGCCTATGTTGCCAAGTCCATCTTCAACACTGAAGACAATGACTTCGTCACCGATGCCGATGCTAATGACAAGGAGAACTCCGCTTCCACCTATTGCTTCATGGCACGGGGTGGCAAGGTAAACTCACACAATGCTCACAATCAAACATCCAGTGAAGATGACTCTGATTGTGGTTCCAAACCCAGCTACAAAACACTTGCTAAAATTGCAACTGAACAACAGAAAGCTATGGAACATATTCAAAAACTGTTGGACAAAAGCGATAACCTGTTGGATGCTGAAATGACTCGATCTCAGTCCTCAATTGAAGACATAAAAAATCTTAATGTTAAGTATGAGGAACTTGAAAGTCGTGATGAACGCTCTCAACAACTCATGAAAAGCTTTCCTATGATTATCTTCAAAGGAAGCAAGAACTTGAGAAATTGAGAGCGGTTCATGAAGATCTTCAAAAGGAAAATGAGTCACTTCGCGCTGAACAGATCAGTCCCGCTCAGGAAGGATTTGAACCACCATGTCTTAAATGCCTTGAGCGTGATAATGCTACTTCTATTGCTGAATGTTCTACTGCTGCTACTGTTGCAATATCTTCAACTGTTGATGTGGTAACTAACCCCTCTGCTGAGGATGCCACTCTATTGTCACAGCCCTAGAATTGTTTGCAATAGTTGCATAAGAGAGCATCCATGCATCATGTCTAATTTCTGAAAGTTGAATTGAGGTTTGTTGAAACCCTCAGAAATCAGTTCAAAAATAACCAACTTTAAAAATCTTCTCAAATGAGTCCAATAAAATGTTCCTGTTATTCCATAGAATTATTGGCAAGAGCAAAAATTCAAACCAATATTTTTATGAGCTTAGAAACATTTATTTTGGCCATTTGAATTAATCCAATAATTATTTTCTTTGGATTTATATTTAATATATATATTAAATATAACTTTAATAATTCTGGAAGTTTGTGAGTGGCTTTGTATATATTTTAGCAAGCCATATAATAACCTACAGAATTTATGAAAATGATTTAGTGGCTAAAACTAAATCAAAACAGAGAGGAAATAAAATAGAAAACAATAATTAAAATAGAAAACAGAGAAGGAGGGAGTACCTGGGCCTTACCTGGTAGAAGAGGCCCAGCCCACCAGGGGCTGAGTGGTCTTCTTCCTCCTGCCAGGAGGACAGGCACGTGCGTGGCGAGCGCGCTGACGACACCTTGCCACCTCCTGCTTCGGCCGCACGACCCCAGCCCTCCAAACGTGCCATGGAGACGCCCAGCGCTCCCTCTCGCTTCCCCTCCTCTCCCTAGACGTCACTCCCCTCTCTGCTCCCTCCCTCTCTCTCTCTCTCTCTCTCTCTCTCTCTCTCTCTCTCTCTCTCTCTCTCTCTCTCTCTCTCTCTCTCTCTTTCTCGCGACCGAGCGGAGCTCATCGCTGCCGACGTGCACCACCGCGGCCACCGCCTCCCCCTCGCCTCTCCGACATGCCCACGAGCTCCGCCACCGGCGCCTATGCCTCTCTGTCGACTCACACGACGCCAAACGCCGCCGAATGTGGTCTTCGCCTTCGTCTTCAACCTCGGGCACCTGAGCCCGTCTCCGGTTGATTCGGCGCCGCCAGGACCTCCCGGAGCTCGCTGCCCCTCTACGGCATCCCTGTGAGCTTCGCCGCTTTCCCCTCTCTCCTCGCCGTTGTTCTCCTCCCTTAGCCCCACTGACCACTATGACCGAAGCTCGCCGCCGCCGTGCCTCGTCGCCGCTGTGGCTAGAGCCGTTGTAGCTCGAAGCTGAGCACACCACCGTGCTCAGCATGTTCTCATGAGCCCGTAGCCACCCGCAACGCCTCCTCCCGAGCTCTGTAGCGCCACCCCGAAAATGCCGAGCTGCTGCCACCGCTAAACCTCGTCGCCGACCACTTTTCCGGCCACCCCAGCTCGCCCCATTTGCACTGATGGATGCGCGGGATCACCAGCAGCTCGTAGATGCTCTCCATCGTCGATTTGGGCGCCGGAGGAGCGAACCCGAGCCCTTCCGCCGCACCTATCGTCGCCGGCGTTGAGCCGCCGGCGCGTTAGCCCTGGTTGACCAGGGGTTTGACCTCCCCTGGCTCAATGATAGGTGGGGCCACCCTGCTAACTAACCTAGATTAGGATTAACTAAACCTAGCTAATTTAGCCTAGCTACTGACATGCGGGCCCGCCCGGCTAACTAAGTTAGTTAGGGCTAATCCTATTTAGGTTAGTTAGGTTAGTCGCTGACCAGTGGGCCCAGCCCAGTTAGTTAGGGCTAACTAACTTAGTTAGTTGACTGGGTCACTGACTAGTGGGTCCCACTGGTCAGGTTTGACCTGGTCGACGCCTTTGACCTGCTGACGTCACCCCGACATCATGCTGACACAGTATATGCTTCTGGGATTTTAAATAAGTCAGAAATGATTTATTTATTTTCAGAAAATACCCAAAACTTCTAAAAATCATAGAATTTCAACCGTAACTCCAAATGAAATAAATTATATATGAAAAATTATCAGAAAAATCCAATCTTTCCATCTGTACTAGTTTCATGCATGTTAGAACACTTTAACCTTGTTGTTTAGGTGAAACAAGTTAATGCACTCATATGACTTCATAAAATGGGTTTGCATTTGAATCTTTGGTTCAAATGGGCTCATTTCAATATGATTTAGCTTGCATTAGCCCAAAACACATTCATATTGCCATGTCATAGCATGCATCATATTGTTGCATATCGTCATGTGTTGATTGTGTTCTTTCTCAGTTGCCGAAAGTTGTCCCCTCTCGATAGACGTGGTTTCGATGATGAGTTCGATGACACCGATGAAGAGCTATATTATCTTCAGAAGTGCCAGGCAAGCAAAAACCCCCTTGCTCATTCCGATACAATCCCACTCTCTCGCTCCTACTCTCTTTTACTGCATTAGGACAACAACGATTCATCTGTTACGTGCTGTGGTAGTTGAACCCCTTATCCTCTGCATGACCTGTCATTGCCACAGTAAATAGATGAAACCCACTAGCATGAGTAGGAGTTGTTTGAACCTTGATGTGCCTACTCATTCATGCTTGTTTGTCATGCCTGCTATTGCATAGAGTCGTGTCAGGTCTGGTTCATCGGGGATGAATCGGAGGTGTGTGAACATGTCCTATGGTGTGTGAGCTAAGTGTGTGAACACGATTTGGTAAAGGTAGCGGTGAGAGGCCATGTAGGAGTACATGGTGTGTTGTCTCACTGAAACCTTCCTCAGGAACTGAGTTCTGTGTTTGTGATCCATGAAACAGCTACTACCACACATTGGGCCCTGAAATATGACCCCTCTCGACTTATTGACCCCTCTCGTCCTCTGTCCAGGAGTTGTAACTAGTATCTGGTGTTTGTAGGTTATGTGTTGGCAGCCGTGTGTAGCGCTGACCCTAGGGGTGGGCTATGATGCGGTAGATACACTGTGGTCAGGTATGCTGGGCGCCCGTTTGGCGTCTCGGGACCCTATACACATCGTTTGGGGCCGTTGAGGACACCCCGGCCAGATTTCCTTGCGGATGGAACCCGAATAGGCGATAAACCTGGACTAGAGACTTGTGCGGTTAGTCAGGTTGTGGTCTACACCCACGTCGACTTTCGCTTGAAGTCTGCCGAGCACATATCGTGTGCAGACGCTAAGTGGTGGCAACATGTGTGACGAAGTACACCCCTGCAGGGTTATAAATGATCTATTCGAATAGCCGTGTCCGCGGTAAAGGACTTCTGGGTTGCCTATAATAGTTCATAGACAAGTGAAAGTGGATACTCTAAAACTCGCAAGATAAGTGTGAGTGCTATGGATGGCCTTCTCGTAGGGAGATGGGAGCGGATCCATAGTGGTGTATTGAATGGTGAATATGTGGACTCGTGTGCGCCACCTCAAAAGAGTTACTTGCAGTCGTAGTTTAAGATAGCCACTGAGTCAAAGCTGGCTTGCTGCAGTTAGACTCCACCACCCCTCTTTGTTGATACCGATGCATATGTAGCTAGTTCTGATGTAAGTCTTGCTGAGTACTTTTGTACTCACGTTTGCTTAATTTATGTTTTGCAGAGAGACTTAAGTCTCGCTAGTAGTTTCGCGTGGACTTCGATGTTTAGCTTCATACCTCAGCTACGATCTTGTGCCCTCGGCAGGATCTGGTAGATAGTCAGGCTTCTTAGCCTTTTTCATTTGTAGATGTCTGTACTCAGACATGTTAAGCTTCCGCATGTGCTTTGATTTGTATGATATGATTGTTGGGTCATGAGACCCATGTTTGTAATATCTCGCTCCTCGGAGCCTAATGAATAAATACTTGAGTCGTAGAGTTATGTTGTGATGCCATGTTGTAATTACACATATCGAGCATATTGTGTTTATGATTGAAATGCTTGGTATGTGTGGGATCCGACAATCTAGTTGTTTATCCTTGGCAGCCTCTCTTATGGGGAAATGTAGTCTAGTGCTTCCATGAGCCATAGTAGTCTGCTACAGCCCGGTTCACCGGAGTCCTGCTAGCCCAGCACTACTGCTCAGGACACTTGACTGGCCGGCATGTGTTTCACTTTGTTCCTGTGCCTGCTCCTTCGGGGAAATGTCACGCAGTGACATCCGGGGTCCTGCCTAGCCTGCTACAGCCCGGGTTCCCGGAGTCCTGTTAGCCCAGTGCTACAACCCAGATTCACACGCTGCTGACCGACATGCTTGATTTGATTCATGTATGCCTGTCCCCATAGGTTGGTGCCGCTTTGGGTTCACGACTAGCCATGTCGGCCCAGCTTCTCTGTTGTATGGATGCTAGCGACATTATCATATATGTGAGCCAAAAGGCGCAAACGGTCCCAGGCTAGGTAAGGTGGCACCCGTGGGAATACTATGCGTGAGGCCGCAAAGTGATATGAAGTGTTACATGCTAGATCAGTGTGACTTAGGATCGGGGTCCTGACATCTATTGCTGATGAAAATGCTAGGTTGAAGACATTGCTTGAAACAGGGATGTACAAAAGTCTCAAAGGGCATCAGACACTATGTGATGTCCTCAAAAGGCAGATTCTGAACCGAAACCCTAAGAAAGAGGGTGTTGGGTTCGAAAGGAAAATGAATGCTGATGGCTCTTACTGGAACCCTTAGCAGTACCCCAAAACCACATGGGTTGCGGCAAAGGAACCTTTAGTGGGTCCATCCACCCTATCTGGCTTCACTTGTGCTAATCCTATTGTCATTGCTGAATACTTTGATGCAAACTATAAACTGTTTAAGAATCAGAATGGTGAAGTGTTTGCCAGGTATATTAGTACTAACTGCAGGAATGGGCCACCTATGAAGAAAGTCTGGGTGCCCAAAAGGTGTCTGGAGAATCTTCCTATGAATGTCTTCATGACACCACAAGGGAAGAAGACAAACCCCAGACCACAGGCTTCATATGGTCCAAAGGCTTCATACAGACAGAGGACTCACCTGAGTCGCACTAACACAAATGTTTTGCAGGGAAATCATACCCATGCCTATGAATATGAGTGTGTTTCATCAAACCGCCATGTTCATAAGACCAAGAACTACTCTGCTTATTCTTATGAGTATTATTCACCTCCTGCAAAACTATTTTCCAGGGCTTCAAAGCCAAAGTTCTCAGATGCTGCACTTAGACTCATTACTTCGAAGCCACCCTTGAAGATGTGGGTGGCTAAGAAAGCTTAACTTTCTTTTGCAGGGAAAGGTCTCCAGCAGAAAATCAAATGCATTTGAAGCTATTGCTGGGGACCTAAAACATCTTGTAGGGCGCAATATCAAATACCCAAATGGTCTTATTATGTATTTTGTTCCTGAGTCGCTTGCTATTTGTCCTATCAGTCCTAACCTCGATCTAAGCTTTCATAATCCACTTGCTCGTCAAATTTTTATGCTTCACAATGCTCTTCGTGAAGCCTATCCCCCTAACTGCACAGTAGGGTATGACACCAGCTGCTTCAGAATGGATTATTGATAGTGGATGTACTAATCACATGACTGGCGAACGAAGTCTTCTCATGGACTCAACCTTACATCCATCTGACAAAAGTCACATCACATTTGGTGACACTGGTAAAAGCAAGGTATTGGGTCTAGGTAGAGTTGCAATCTAAAAGGATCAGCAGATGGATCAAGTGATGCTTGTTGAATCCCTTGGTTTGAACTTAATGTCTATCTCAATGCTTTGCGATTTGAACATGATTGTGATATTTGGAAAATATCATTGCCTTGTTCTAATGGAATCTGACAAGTCTCTAGTCTTTGAAGGGTATCAGAAAGATGATTTGTACATGGTAGATTTCTCAGCAGGACCACAGCTTGCCATATGTCTTCTTGCAAAAGTTTTAGAGTGCTGGCTCTGGCATCGGAGGCTAGGGCATGCTGGCATGAGGAACTTACATACTCTCGCAAAGAAGAAGCACATCATAGGCATCGAGGGCGTCAAGTTCAAGAAGGATCACTTATGCGGTGCCTGCGAAGCTGGGAAGATGACAAGGGCCAAGCATCCCTCGAAGACAATCATGACAACGACTCAACCCTTTGAACTGCTACACATTGACCTCTTCGGCCCTACTCATTACTCTACTCTTACTACTACTGCTTTTATCTATGGCTTCATCATTGTTGATGATTATTCAAGATATACATGGGTACATATAATCCTCTACAAGACTGAAGTGCAGGATGACTTTGGACGCTTCGCCAATTGAGCCATGAACAACTATGGCATCAAGATCAAGCACATCAGAAGTGACAATGGCACTGAATTCAAGAACACCGGCCTCGATACTTATCTTGATACATTGGGCATCACTCATGAGTTCTCAACTCCATACACCCCGCAGCAAAATGGCATCGTGGAACGCAAGAACAGAACACTAATTGAGATGGCTCGGGCGATGCTCGATGAATACAAGACACCAAGAAAGTTCTGGCCTAAAGCTATTGATACTGCATGCCATGTCATGAACCGTGTTTATCTTCACAAGCTTCTAAAGAAAACATCCTATGAACTCCTCACTGAGTCTTCAACCTCTTTCACTATAAAGTGGTTGAAACTGTGGATGTGCGGTTCGATGAGACTAACGGCTCGCAAAGAGAGCACCTGCCAGATGTGCTAGATGAAATTCCACCCAGTGAATCCATAAAGCTTATGGGAACTGGAGAAATCATACTGTCTGAAGTACAGCCTGAAGAGGAACTTATCATTTATGCACCTAATCAACCTGAAGACAATGCTCAGCCTGAAGACAATCCTTCAAACGATGACAATGATCAGCAAGAGCAAAATCTTCGTCCAGTTCATCCTCGTGTTGCAAATGAAGTACAGCTTGAGAAGATAATTGATAGCATCAATGCACCTGGTCCACTCACTCGTTCAAGGGCAACACAACTAGCAAATTTCTGTGGGCACTTTGCATTCGTCTCAATATCTGAACCCAAGAAAGTTGATGAAGCCTTCATGGAACCTGAATGGATTCAAGCTATGCAAGAAGAGCTTCAACAGTTCGAGCTGAATAATGTATGGGAACTGGTCAAGCGTCCTGATCCTCGTAAACACAATATCATAGGCACTAAATGAATATATCGCAACAAGCAAGATGAGCATGGTCAAGTTGTCAGAAACAAGGCTCGTCTCATTGCTCAAGGATACACTCAAGTTGAAGGAATTGACTTCGATGAAACATTTGCTCCTGTGGCTAGGCTTGAAGCTATACGCACAATGCTAGCCTATGCGAATCATCATAACATCCTTCTGTATCAAATGGATGTGAAGAGTGCCTTTCTCAATGGCAAGATTGAAGAAGAAGTGTATGTTGCACAACCGCCTGGTTTTGAAGATTCAAAACATCCTGACATGGTTTACAAGCTCAACAAGGCATTGTATGGCCTCAAACAAGCCCCTCGTGCTTGGTATGACACACTCAAAGACTTCCTGAAGAGCAAAGGCTTCAAACCCGGTTCCCTAGATCCCATACTCTTCATGAAGACATATGATGGTGAACTATTTGTGTGCCAAATATATGTGGATGACATTATCTTCAGTTGCACTAATCAGAAATACAGTGATGAGTTTGGACACATGATGCAAGAGCAATATCATATGTCCATGATGGGTGAGCTGAAGTTCTTCCTTGGTCTTCAAATACGGCAACAACACAATGGCATCTTCATATCTCAAGAGAAATACCTCAAAGTTTGCCTGAAGAAGTTTGGAATGCAAGACTGCAAAGGTTATACGACGCCAATGCCAACCAAAAGTCATCTGGGTTCTGACGCCAATGGTAAAGAGTTCAATCAAAAGGTATACCACTCCATGATTGGTTCCTTGCTTTATTTATGTGCATCTAGCCCGGATATCATCCTTAGTGTTTGCATGTGTGCCCGATTCCAAGCGGCACCAAAGGAATCGCATCACTTAGCTGTGAAGCAAATTCTTCGATATTTGGCTTACACACCAACACTAGGATTATGGTATCCAAAGGGCTCAGAGTTTGATCTAGTGGATTCTCGGATGCTGATTATGCTGGTGACAAGGTGGATCGCAAGTCTACATCAGGCACATGTCACTTTCTGGGACGATCACTTGTGTGCTGGTCTTCAAAGAAGCAGAACTGTGTGTCTCTCTCCACTACTGAATTTGAATACATTACTGCTGGATCTTGCTGCGCTCAGCTTCTATGGATGAAGCAAACACTCAAAGACTATGGCATTCATCTAAAGCAAGTGCCACTCTACTACGACAATGGAAGCGCCATCAAGGTTGCGAACAACCAAGTTCAGCACTCGAAGAAAAAGCACATTCAGATCCGTCATCACTTTCTCAGAAATCATGTCATGAAGGAAGATATTGATATCATTCACGTCAACACTGAAGAGCAACTGGCAGATATCTTCACAAAGCCCCTAGATGAGAAAAGGTTTTGCAAGTTGCGGTGTGAGCTAAATATCTTGGAATCCTCAAATGTCCTGTGATCATGCACACATCCTAACACTTATGCATGTTGATGACTTAGATGTGCAACACACGAAGTAACGTATATCTTCAACTAATGAAGACTTACACTCTAAGTGTGAATATATTAACGCGGAATTTGACTTCGGAGTGCCACGATAATTGTGTGCCGTGTCTGGGTCTAATACTTCCTATACGGTGGGTAACACCACCACCAAACTTTTGCTTGAAGTATTTTCTATTGGCGTTACATTTACAAAATCTTCGTGTTTGGTTTGTCTTCAATATTAACATGACTTCATGTTTATCTTCACTATATTGATTTGGTCTTATTCGGATATATTCATATATTAGCGTCTATCCTCTACAACATTCACTTATAGCTATGTCTTCTCGTTTTGAATCTTTTGAACTAAGTGAATGTGATCGGACCCTAACCTCTCTATGCTCCTGTCTCAAATCTATCTGTCCAAATCATATGCATTCTATTGAAACCGTTGAATGTCTTCACTGCGTCCTTGTCAGCAGAAGATACAGAGACAAACATCAAATATGTTTTAAATGCTCAATCCTTTTTGCCTGAAACTCGGAGAAGCGGGAACGACCACCCGACAATCCAGGTGTGTGTGGGAACATGGAACAACCTCCAATGTGTTGCATGTTCGCCACGTGTCCTCCAGATGTGAACTGCTAGAGGCACCTGCGTAATAACGCTGCGCCGTCCCTGTCCTTATAAATACATGCCACACCCCAGTCATTATCTCTTCTTCCACTTCTCCTCCTTGCACAAACCCTAGCGCCACCGCTATCCCTCGACGATGCCGACGACGAAGCACTTAGCTGCCGTGACCTCACCGACGCCGTCCTCACGCCGGCCGCGAACATCGTCTTCTCCGCTGTCGCCGTAGGTGTCCTCCATCGCCAAGTTAGGGCACGGAAGATCGAACTGCTCGGCCTCATCTCCTACTCCGTCTAGCAGTTCCTCGAGTGGTAAATAAAAACTCTTCTTACAGTCCTTTTTGATCCGATAGATTCATCTTTTTCAACCACAAGTGGTTTTTGTCCCAACAAATTGAATCTACCCTTTTCTGAATCTCATAACATGCCAAGTATGTTCACTTATGCTTCATAAAGTAGTTAGATTCCTCACTTGTACTTATTCGTGGATTCGTACAAATCTGGAACCAACTCTCTACATATGAGTGAATGTCTTCGCACTATGAGGTCAATGTCTTCTAAACTGATTTATCTTCAAAATCTTCTGAGAATGCATATGACCTCTTCCCCTTCCCTCGCATCTCTAATGCTATCACAGGTACATGTCCGTGGGAGAATCCCTTGGTTCTCATAGTCTGCATTCATTTGCAGAGTTCTTACAACATCACATCAATTCTCCCGAAGCTAATTCTTGTCTGACCAGCCGAAGGAAGCCTTTGCAAGTACTGAAGTCATTCAGTCCGAACTTCATGGTGACAGAAAAATTAGTCAGAAAGGGCGGCAGACAGCGCCGTGAAAACACTGCTAAGGACCTGCCACCGGATCTCTATGAGCTATACAAGTCAGATCCAGAAGAGACCTATGGAGAACGCAAGAACCGAATCCAATGGATTCGAAGACATTGGGCAGAGGAATGGTTCAAGTACAGATTTGTCACTGACGAATATGCTGAAAAGAATGCCATCAAGGGCCCCTGGGGAGATATTATATACAAAGGTCTTCAGCCAAGTCGAAGTCCGAAGCTATTGCTCAAGGCTTCTACCCCTACATGATCCGTGGACCTCAGCCTACTAATGGCGACCATCCTCTCTATTATGGTGTCGTGAATACAATCTCTTTAAGCGCAACTTCCAGTTTGCCAAAACTTCTGCCAAAGAGAACAAGAAGTCACTAGGGTTAGACTTCAACCCCGGTCCCTCTGCTCCTCGTGCCGACGGCACACGCAATGCTGAACCCAATATTGGTGGGCCATTCTACCACCTTGTAGGTCTCATCACTCACATTCAGGTTCAAGGGGCAGCCATTGATCACTCTGCAGATGACGCTGATTCTGACGAAGCGCCTGCACCACCGAAGCCTGTGAAGCAAAAGAAACCAAAGGCTTCAAAGCCCTCCTCCACAGCAAAGGTCTCGCGAGCGAAGCCTCTGGCCACTGCACCTCCTGAAGCCAGTGTGCAGTCTGAAGATCTCTCTCGCATCTCCAAGTCTGGCAAGATGAAGAAGCTCATGCAACCAACTGGTCAAGCATTGACCCCTGCTGCCGTTCTGAGGAACGAGAACGAAGCCATTGATCTGTCTAGCGACGATGATCTTGGCGATGATGCTCTTGAGCTGCTTATAAAGAGCAAGCAAGAGGCGGAAATCTTCAACGATCTTCCCCTCTTTGATGTGGATATCCTGTACAAGTTCATTGATGAGTGGTTTGACAACCCAGACCTCAGTTTTGATGATCTTCAGCTCCCAATTGGCCTCAGCGTCTCTTTCCATGGAGCCATTAATTTCTCCTGAGCTGGCTCTTGCACAGAAAATTGTTGAGCTGAAGCACAAGATTGATTATGAAAAGGCTCAGTTCAAGAAGCACATGGCCAAGCTCAACGTGGAAGACGTCCAAAACTTCAAGGTCATGCTGCATGAGCTCAAGGAGGCGTTCCACAAGAAACGTGAAGAAGGAAAAGGTTCTCATGAGCGCATGAAGAATCTCGCTACCAAATGTGTTCAAGGCTACAATGAAGCTGAAAAGCGCAAGGCTTTGGGGCGACCAGCCATCGACCCCAGAATGGCTGCCAACAAGAAGAAGAAGCCTACTGTGGCCCAACCAGAAGTATCAAGGCAGGAAGAACCTCGCATTGTCTTCCCGGCAAGTATGAGAGGCTCGAAGCCTAAGGTCCCCACAATGGCTTCGGAGCTCAAGAAAACTAGGGCAGCTGAAGCCAAAGCCCTAAAGCACAAGACCAAGGCCACCACTAATGATGCTCCACTGACCAAGAAGAGAAAGACAAATAAGAAAGACCGGGCTGCTCCCACAGAGCCCCTTGTTGTTGAGCCAATCTCAGTGGCTCATCATGTGTCTGAACATCGTGAGCGCCAGTTGATAGTTCATGAGCCTGCTTCCATAGAGGCTCCAGAAGTTGAAGACATTCCAGCTGTTGACCCCACCGCAGCTGAAGACATTGGTCATCAAGACAATGTTGAAGATGATGAAGTCCTTCCTCAGATCGAACACAATGTGGTATCATCACATGTTCTCACGAACAACGAACTCATCAGCATTGGTCGTCCATTGACGCCAATTTGCTCAGGATGACTCATGGGCTGATCACCCACAAGACTCCCCCCATCAAGAAGAATCCCCAAGTACTCCCCCACCTCAAGTCACCACTTTGGTGCTTGAAGACAATGACTTTGTGGCCCAGCCAACTCGCTCTCCAAAGGCGTCGCCCGCACTCCGCAGGCTTCGCAAAGGACCAAGGCCACATGTCACTTTGTCAAGTGTTCCAAAAGGATAAGAGCGCCAATCCGTTTCACGCCAAGTCTTTCCTGAAGCCTCTCCTACTGCGAACATCCCCGAGTCTAAAGCCAAAGCGGCTGAAGATATTCCGGCTGCATCAGCCGATGAACAAGAAGAACCAAGACATGAAGAAGAACGTGTTGCTACACCCCCAACCAACCCTGAAGTTGTTCTCGAGGAGAACGTGTCCGACCCTCCAGCTACTCGAGTGGAGGTTGATAACATTGAGGTGACCACCAAGACCCATTCTGACGCCAATGACGTTGTCATGGCTGAAGCTACTGTGGCGCCTGAAGTTAATGTGGTGCCAGAAGTGATTGCACTTGAAGCCAATCTGCAGCCAGAAGTCAATGCCACTGCTCCTGTACCGCCTCCACTGCCACACACCGTTGAGCAAGCATTCTATCAAGGCCAACTTACCACCGTCCGCTGGCACATTCTGGTTCCTCCACCTGCTGCCGGTCCGCAATTTGACTATCATGTGGAGCATAGGCCTCAGGTCCAGAAGCCAAAGCCAAGGCTACCAAGGTTTCCAAGTACTGCAACTTCACCCAGATCGTTTAATCTGAATGGCTTCAAGGCACACAACACATTCGTTGATAGTGCCAAGAACCCCTACACAAGGCCAAGAATCTCCTCAGATTGATTCTGGAGTTATCACCAGCGCAACTACTATTCCTGCATCTTATACAATCAGGGGCGCATTTTCCCTCATATGCGTCTAGACAGTGAAGCCATGGCTGGCCTGCCCTGCCTAGAAGAAGCCCTTGACTGCTTCAGAGATGCTAGCCTTCTATAGTTTGTGACTGCCAAAGAACATTGGAATGAGGAGCTTCTGCTACAATTCTACTCTACCCTTCACATTCGCGGCTACAACAAGGATCCGAAGACTTGGATCCTTGAGTGCATGACAAGCGATGTACACCACGAAGCTAAAGCCCAAGACATCATTGAGCTTACTGCCCTGCCCACTCCTGGCGAACATTATGAACCAGGTAGTCAGCTACACCAGAATGTACTGGAAAGCATCTTACAGAAGCCAGAGCCAAATATGAGCCAAATGCTGAGCATGATGAAGCCACTGCCACAAGACGCTGACTATCCTAAGAAGTTCTTTGTTAAAGACCTAGAGTATCTGCCCCGCAATATTTATCATATTATCAGGCGAACTCTCTGGCCGGTCAAAGGATATTCTCCTGCAGCGAAGCTTGAAGGAGCAATGAAGACATTGGTTTTCTATATCTTCAATGGCATCAACTTCAATGCTCAAGACTTCTTCATCAGGAAATTGGGTGCATCTAGCTCTGATATCTTTGGTCTGAAGTTCTATGCTCCATGGGTAATGTGCCTCATCAAGCTTCACTCTGCTATCAACTACCAGCCGTCTACGTGCAATAACCTTATATCCTTGCCAGAGGTTGATCTGTCTGTCGAAGCCATTTACCCAGAGCCTGCAAAGGAGCCAATTTATCTTCACAATGTCGATCATCAAAGCTTCACCCAGCCCATTGAAGGAGTTCTAGCCATTTCTCGTGTTTATCCATTAGCTGGCAATACACGTGCCCCTCGCACCCAAACTGAAGCCACTTCAAGTACCATCACCCAAAGGCCTCGGAAGCGATCTCGTGTTCTCAATGACCGAGAGCTTCTCGTCGCTCTACATCAGAAACAGGATAAGCATCATGACTGGCTTAAGCATCAGATGCAAAGCCTCTTGGTGGATGTCAATCGCATTCGAAATCTTGCCACCAAGAATGCCTTTGTTACACATGAAACCCGTCGGAGGTCATGGAAAAGTTTGACGTTACTTAGTGCTGAAGCTGATCCTCAAGACGATGGCTTCACAGAGACATTCAAGTTTGACTCAACTCCTCTGAGGAATGCTCACTTGTGTCGGACTCCCTCACTTGAAGACTCTGACTATTATTCCTCAGCTGCAACAGTTAATGCCAGAGTCATAGATGATCAAGATGATGCTACCTCACCACCTCCAACTTCAGCGTGTATCGACACTGCACCAAGTTCTTCTGCACCACCAAACCTCAACGACGACCCTGCTGCATCGCCTACTCCTCATGGGAATGAGTAGAAGATCAATGTCTTCAAACCTTTTTGGTCATTACTGACAAAAGGGGGAGAAGCATGAGTTGATAGTCTTCAAGCGGGTCCATATGGGTGGTTGATACTTTTGCTACATTTGCCAAGTGCTTACAACTCTCGCTTTTGATACATTTGGTTCGTTTTGAGTTGTAACACTTAACCTTGATGGTCGTCTGCTACCTTTTCGACACTATGTGATGCGATGATAAATTCCGCATGTGCGACGATAAATTCCGCACGAAGTCATTTTGCAGACATCCATTTTTTCATTATGCATGTCATTATCTTCGTTATATCCTTTCATGCATGATGAATTGTCTTCATAAGTGGAAGAGGAGCTCTGCAAGTACAACTTGCCATGTGCATTTGCATTCAAAAGCAAAATACTTATATGCACATCTTCAGGGGGAGCCTTTCTGCCACTTACAAAGACAATACCTAAATCCTTTACAATTTTCACATACTTTTATCCCCGTTGAAAAGTTCAACCAGTTTGTCATCAATCACCAAAAAAGGGGAGATTGTAAGTGCATCTAGTGCCACCCCTAGTCGGTTTTGGAGTATTGACGACAAACCTGGTTGAGGGACTAATGTGTTTGTGAGAATTGCAGGATAACACAGGTAGTAGTCCCTCATTGATTCGGTTTACCTACCGGAGATCACCTCTAAAAATGTATGAAGACATTGAAGACAAAGGTGGTATGTGAAGACATTCACATTGAAGACTATGACAAGAGAAGACATTGCGTGAAGACTATGGAGCGCAAAGACTTAGTTGTTTTGTTGCTTCCTTTTCTTCTTTGTTGAGTCATAGGAACCACCGTACTATTAAGTGGGGTCCAAGTGAACAAAGTTAGAGTGACTGAAGTGATGCTTAACCAAAATCCAATGTCTTTGAGCGAAGACAATGAGAGCAATTCTTATCTAGAGCTGGATGAGTCAGCTTTACTTGTAGCCCAAGTAAAGTTGCCGCGTTTGTTTGAAATCTGACCGTTGGAACACGTGTCAGTTCCTTAGTGTCCCAGGGTCATTTCGGACAAATCAGGTCGGGTTGCCTAGTGGCTATAAATAGCCCACACCCTACACCATAAATTGGTGGCTGCTCAGAGTTAGTGCACGGCTTTTGTCGTTTGAGAGCAACCCACCTCCGAAGCTTTTGAGAGAGAAATCCTTGCGAGGACAAAGCCCTAAACACCCAGAGCCAAAGAGTGTTAGGCATCATTGAAGTCTTCCTGTCTGTGTGATCTGAAGACTTGTTACACTTGAGGACTGTGAATCCTCCAGCCGGTTAGGCGTTGCGTTCTGAGCATCCAAGAGTCATTGTGGATTGCCGGTGAACGAAGTCTGTGAAGGTTTGGAAGTCTACCTTAAAGACTTACCAGAGTGATTGGGCAAGGACTGGGTGTCCTTAGCTCAAGGGGAATAAGGTGAAGACACGGTCTTCTGAGTTAAATCTCAGCCTCCCTAACCAGACATACAGTTGTCACAGCAACTGGAACTGGTCCAACAAATCATTGTCTTCAACAAGCCACTGGTTCTATCCTTCCCATTTCTTTATTTATAGTTGGTCCTTGTGAAGTCATTGACTATTTGCATTGTCCGTTTGTCTTCACTGTGTGACTGTTTGTTCAGATTGGTTTCATACTATCTTCCATCATGATCCTTACTGCCTAGCTGCTATTAGTCTTCATGCTCTCACTTTATTGAATACTTGACTATGGCTTGTCTAGTGTAGTCTACCTTCCGCTGCATGGTTATAGGTTCATTTCTATCGTTTGTCTTCGAAATTCCCATGTTTTGAAGACTTTCATAAAAATCGCCTATTCACCCCCCTCTAGTCGATAACTAGCACTTTCACGTGGTATAGTATCACTGCTGATTTATATTTATTTCTTATTTCTGATGAATGCTAGTGTTTCAACTCTTACGACAAAGGAGTGCCAAACATGGCGCGTGCTGGATGTCCCACGTGTCAGCGAAAGGAGTGGGACATGAACAACGTGGTAGAGCGCCTCCACTTCTTCCACTTCTGGGTCGGAGACCACACGTAGTAGTACTAGTGGTATGAACAATACAAAGTGCGACCCAGAGATAAAGACATGTCTAGTTGGAAGGTCTCAGGGCATACACGTAAACAAATATAAAACCTAATATGTGCCTCCAATTAAGATAGTAGTAGTAGAGTAATTAGGCACGTACTCCATAATATCACTGTGCATTGCACGTACAACATTTAGTGGTAGTAAGAGACAAATGCCTATATGCCACGCATGTTCATACTATTTGTGCCTTTCTACTTCACTTGTTGCGCTACATTACTCAGGTTCGTACGTCCACTCCTGGGTACATGTCCGTCTCGTAGTTCTAGTCCCACGTGTTCTTCATAGATGGAACAATCCACAACTATGGGCAACGGGAGTCCATACCATCATAGTTAGTGTGGCTCCCCAAGATGGAGACTCATCCAAACTATGGCCAGCCTCAACGCGGAGCAGTCGCGTGCACCGGGAAGCGGCGCTCTCGCGACCGTCGTGCTGCTTCAAAGTCGGTGCTAGTGAGAGGTTGCCTCCGCTCTGGCCGGGCATTAATGCGGCACTGACGCTCCGGGGCGGCGCTCACCGTGTCACATAGGAAGCGCGCACCGGCAAGGGAGGGGGTTGGGTCTGCCAGGGCTGTCAAACGCGGGCGTGGTGGTGGTATTGGGTTTGAACCGTTTCAGGTGTAGTACTGGTAGTTTGCAAAACTACTCAATTATTGCACTCAGTTTCCTAAGAAATTGTGGTAAAAATGTTACTCCATAGACTTCTTCCCTTCTCCTTCCTCTTCCACCCCCCGCGACCGTCCGTGGGAAGCGACCGTTCAACCCTAATATAGGAGTGCTAGCACAAAAAGATGCATGCATGACCACTAAAATTTCCAGATTAAAGTGCCGCTTCGACGGGAGTATGGCGTATGTCGTTACCTTCCCCCGGGCCATGGCTACCGGGCGACGATGACTAGAGAAGAGGCGGCGGGAGGGGAATGAATGTAGCTACTATTTGGGTTCACCGTCCGGCTTAAATAAATGTGCACCATCAAGTGTACCCGGGGGTGCACAAATTGTAACATACATGTCTGCTTAAGGGGGCATCATGTAACTAGTATGTGTGTATGATTCTGGGAGACTGAGTGCGTGTGTGAGACTCTACTCTTCGGACATGTACTCAACCTTTTGCATCAGGATATAAATATAATGGTATTACACTTTAGATAGTGATTTACGTGGCCATGTTAACGTGGTTGTGTAAAAAAATGTCACTTCCTGCTCGTGATTTCCGTTATATAATTACAAGCAAGATGCCCATGCATTGCACGGAACATCAAGATGCATTTTTTTACAAAACACCTATTGTGATTGACCTATGCAGGAGTAATCCCATGTGTAAAAACTAAAGATATCTTGAGAATTTTATCAGAAAAATGGTATCTCAAGAATTTCATCAAAAAAATGAAAGATGAGAGATAAGGTGAGGAGGAGTGGAGCGTGGTGGTGATTGGTGGTCGAACTGGGCGGATGCATAGGGATGGACGGCGCCGGCAGGCGGCTGCGGCCACCATGCTAGATTGTTCCAGAGACTTCCTTTTTTAATTGCTCAGCAATGAGGTTGTGGGAGATATGGATGAACGAGGCATGGCCTTATCTGTAAATGCAGAGAGAGGTGAGGGTACCTTTTGTAAAATTGTCATAGTTTGCTTTCTATCCGTCAGATATAGATCGGACGGTCTATATTACAAGATGGCAGGCACACCATCATCACCAACTCGGTTTTTTACAAGAGTAGAGATGATATGTTTGCTAACTACTAAAGTAAAGTGGAATTTTTCCATGTTATACAAGTAAATTAAGGTGATTGTTTATCATATGGGTAAGGTTGTATGAAGGGTGGTAGGAACAAATGCTCTGCTTAGAGCATGTGTGTGTGAGATGGAGTCTTAGTGTGTGTGTTGGTGTGTGTGTGTGTGTTTGTGTGTGACACGGAGTCCTCGGTGGCGAATGTAATTTAAGTGTGCGTGGCTTCATCGTAGAGAGGTGATGAGTATGGCAGAGGCCACCAACGAGGGGGTGCGAGGGAGAAAAGGCCCGTAGAGAGGGAAGATAAGGCGTGTGCGCATGAGAGGAGTCGACATCGAGAGAACGTGTTTGTTTGAGAGACACTGAGGAAGACTACTATATATCGATGGTGCATGTAGGCAAGAATTAAACGAAGGGATGGTTTTATTGGTTTTGGGGATATAGGGGAAGAGTGAGAGGGGTAGCTAGAAGGAGATTGTTTAAGTGTGAGTGTGTGTTTTACCCATCCAGGCGGAAGTTATGTGCACAGAAGAAGAGAATGATTAGATGTGGTGTTAGGGCCGAGGGTAATTAACTACGTATGGAGACATAGGAGACCTTGAATGTGCCTATGCAAGAGGTATACATGTATATGTGGGATGTGTGTGTGCACGCGCGCATGATCGAGATAAAAGAAAGAAGACATAAGTTATAAGATCAACGACCACTGGTGCGCGTCGGTCCTAAACAAACGGTTTTTAAACCCTTTCCGCGATGGCATTTGGAACCGTCTCCAAGTGAGTGTGGGAGATAGGGGGGTCCTTCCCACATGACCCAGAAACCGTCTGGGATAGGGAGCCTTGAAGCCTACAGTTGTCCATGTATAACCATTTCTGATATCTCGAATATCCCAAACGCTTCATCCTTGCTACTTGTTTGTGCTCGCAGTGCCATCGCAGTCAAAGTTTTGTGGTTCTGCCTAAAACCAGGCAGATTCTAGGCACCGGATTTTTCTAGGCATATTCTAGGCACAAGAGTTTTACGATGCCTGGCACATCACAAACAGTTCATGATTATAAAACCGTGTACGATAGGTAGACAATCACACACATTTAGTTTTCCCGCACTGTATGTGATAGTGTCTGACATCACACACACTTTGCAAATGGCAACTGTGTGCATGCTTGCACACATTTCCTCTCTGTGAATCGTCTCGGATTATGGTGTACATCGCAAACGTTTGTGTTTTACCAACCGTGTGTGCCTTAATGACCTGCACAACATAATTTTTCCCTAATTTAATTGCTGCTATTTAAAATTGTACGTAATTTAAACTTGAAGTAGGCTATAGCTTTATTCATATCCATCAGGTTCAAACAACCAATACATTATTCGATTCACAGGTACATTGTTTAAGAATTACAGAAGCACCAAATAAAGAATGATGTACTAGGGTTCTATACTTGTACTATTACATATGGTAAAGAAAGGGGCGACAGACATTCCAGTTGCTGAACAAGGTGAAGCGGAATGGCCCTATTGTGCTCTCCTAGATGTAGAAGGCATGCAGGACTCTAGTCCAACCCCTTGTGATGGCAGGCCACCAATCATGTACTTTGAGAGGTAATCTTAAGTAAACTGCTTCAGGATCCACTGCAAAAGAAAAAAGATTCAGATATTGTCATCTAACACAACTCATTACGGGCAGTAAAAAGAAGGCTACAGGGTTCTTACTTACCATACTGTAGTTCACTCTTGTCTTTCATAAAGTGTAAACAAACAGTTCGATTGACATCTTTTGACCCATTTTAGTAACAATCTTTATCAGTTTCCTCACTTGATGTTAGTTCATGAATTTCTCATTGCCCCATACGCAGAAAGGGTCGAAGTTTGGATCTTTGGCAATTATATATGTACCGAAAAGCACCAAGTTAATATTAGAAGCTAAATAAGAATTGAAAAATGATGTAGTACAACACTCCATCAATCCCATTATATAAGATATTATTACATGTATATCTAGGTATCATCAGAACATTAAGGTAACACTCTTCCTTGTTGCTATGTAGGCTGGGATTGCATATTTAGTCACTCAGTACGATGCATGTTACTAAACAACAATTGAAAAACGAGAAGGCATGTTAACTGCTATATCCTTAACAATAACCAAATATCGTAATTCATAGTGATATTGTTGAAACTGTTATTGATGAAATTGAAATGCGCAGCAAATAGTTGCACATATAGAGCATCACATTGTGAAGAACTGAAATAAACAAGTCATAAGGACATTTCTAGGCGATCCTTAAAAAGTTAAAGGACGAAAACCCTTAGTGGATATATATATATATATACTCTAGCAATTTTCGGCCTTTTCTAGTCGATCCCCGAAACTTAAGGTTGTAAACTTCAATTTGATCAAGTTCAAAGCAGGTTCAACAAAAAGTAGCATGCATTCAAACATAAACATAGATAGTTTTGCATAGCCGAACATAAAGCATAAATTTAAACTAAGCTAAACTACTTTCGGTCGAAGTAGAGGTCGAGCTAATCCTTCCTCGTCATGTACGATGTGCCGCGAGTCGGGTTCGGGCCAGTACCGTCGTCGGGGTCGTTGGGGAAGGCACTCCTCCACTCATCGACATCGATATCCTCGTCCTCGGGGCCCACCTCGACGCCCTCCGCGCCGCCGTCACCGCCGCCTTCGACCTTGTCATCAGAGGAGAGGGCGATATCCTCGCCGCCCTCCGCGCCGCTGTCCTCGCCGCCTTCGACCTCGTCATCGGAGAAGAGCGCGATAACCTCACCGCCCACTGTGCCAGCAAAGATTGCTCGCTCCGCCTCCACGAGCTCCGGGTGGTGCCGGAGCTCTTGCATGTAGGCCTCATCGGTGGCCTCGGCCTCAAGACGCTCCCATGCCTCGCGGTCCTCCCGCGCCATAGCCGAGCTCACCACCCTGGCTCCGGCAGAACGAGCTGGATCGGACGTGTGCTGAAGGGGAAATTAAGCCTTGCCGCCGTGCCGTGGTAGCGAACCTTCTAGCGGTCGTACTCCATGGCCGCGAGCTTGGCCGTGTGGAAGCTACCGAGCCACCGGCGGGTGTGGGTCTATCGATCTGTAATCTCGGCGACCCACGTCCCCCACCACCGCTGCCAGACCCCGAGGTAGGACTTTGTCGGCTTCTGGGTCCGGGAGAGGATGGGGAAGTCCTCGAACCGGCATAGGCGCATGGCGGCGGGCAAATCGGGGGACCGGTGATGGCGGATCGAGCCCGCAGAGGACGACGGGGACACCTCGGCGGCCACCTCGTCAGCGTCGAGCGAAAAGGCCGCGATAAACCTCTTTTGTCCATTGGCTACTCGAGCTCCCTAGCACATAGGCAGAGGTTGAGGATGGAGGCGCCGGCGATGGCGGCGACCTACCAATGGTTTGGAGGGTTGTGTGTGTCTGTGCGAGCGGAGGTTGCGTTTGAGGAAATACTGCGGCAACTAAAAATTTTACTAGGCAGGAGTAACAAGGTGGGGCTACTGAAAATTTGGATCAAGGGCGAGCAGATATTTTTGAGATTGCGAGGGATGCAGAGGCGGGAGTAAAATGTCGGGGCTACTGAAAATTTGAATCAAGGGACTGAAGCAAAGCGAGAGTAACAGACATCACAAACGGTCCGCACATACTAATCGTGTGCTACCAAACATTTAAACCTTTCAGGCGGTAGATATTTTCGAGATTGCGAGGGTTGCAGAGGCGAGAGTTTTGGGGGAGCGAGCTAGTGTGCTTGATACGCTGGCTGTGGACTGTAGCCGATGCACCTTCTCGCGTAAGGCATAGGTGTACTATACACCGACGGTGCTCCAAGATATTTTGTACTACATCTCACACAGTTGGCGAGAATAAACTGTGTGGGATCTACTTGATTTGAATTACAAAATGGGGTCACAGCGGCAATGGACGGTGTTTGAATTGCTATACCTTTTATCTGCAGTGAACATGCAAGTGTATGCGTGTCGTAAAAGAATTGGAATTATTCAGGGTTCGTTTGGACATTTCATACATTAAACTGGGTTTCTAGCCATTTCACGTGCACAATTCAAAATTAAACTACATGCACATGCTCCGGTGCATACAAATTGGTTGAAAAAATCAAATCTGTGTCCTTCAGTGCATACTTAGGTCCCATGGAAGAAATGGGAATGAATTTTTCGGGATTCATTTGGCCTTTTTATACATTAACTGGGTTTTCTAGGCATTTTATGTGCATAATTCAAATTTGAACTACAAGCACATGCTCCAATGCAATAAAGTTGGTTGAAAAATCACATGTGTGTCCTTGGGTGAATTTCTAGGTCGCATGCAAGAGATGGGAATGAATTTCAAACACCAGGGCACTGTTGATTGCCGGCAAAATGTTGAGATACCTGGTTTTTAAATTCTAGTAAATCCAAAACTCGTCAGAAATTCATGAAAGTTGGCATGCTATCATGGAGCGGCATCCACATGCCGTGGTGAATATTTTGTCCCATTTGGGGAAGATTTGAGTATAAGCTTCTCACAAACCAGAGCTGCTCACAACAAGCATGATTGTTTCGATAGGGAACGTACCACCTTTGAGGACGAAACGATATCCATTGCCTCTTATTGCTTTCAAAAAATTTCTAGTGTCAACATAGAACAACAGGAGTGTTGTGTTCAACCTTGGAATTTTTCGGGGTTCGTTTGGCCTTTTTAATACATTAACTAGGTTTTCTAGGCATTTTATGTGCATAATTCAAATTTGAACTACAAGCACATGCTCCAATGCACCAAAGTTGGTTGAAAAATCACATGTGTGTCCTTTGGTGAATTTCTAGGTCCCATGCAAGAGATGGGAATGAAATTCAAACAGCACGACACTGTTGATTGCCGGCAAAATGTTGAGATGCCTGGTTTTTAAATTCTAGTAAATCTAAAACTCGTCTAAAATTCATGAAACTCGGCATGCTATCATGGAGCGGCATCAACATGCTGTGCTGAAAATTTTGTGCCATTTGGGGCAGGTTCGGGTATAAGCTTTTCACAAACCAGAGCTTGTCACAACAAGCTTGATGGTTTCAATAGGGAAAGTACCACCTTTGTTGACGGGACGATATCCGTTGCCTCTTATTGCTTTCCAAAATTTTCTAGTGTCAACATAGAACAATAGGAGTGTTGTGTTCAATCTTGGAATTTTTCGGGGTTCGTTTGGCCTTTTTATACATTAACTCGGATTTCTAGGCATTTTATGTGCATAATTCAAATTTGAACTACAAGCACATGTTCCAATGCACTAACGTTGGTTGAAAAATCACATGTGTGTGTCCTTGGGTGAATTTCTAGGTCCCATGCAAGAGATGGGAATGAAATTCAAACACCAGGGCACTGTTGATTGCCGGAAAAATATTGAGATGCCTGGTTTTTAAATTCTAGTAAATCCAAAAATCGTATGAAATTCATGAAACTTGGCATGCTATTATGGAGCGGCATCAACATGTCGTGGTAAAAAATTTGTCCCATTTGGGGCAGGTTCGGGTACATGCTTCTCACAAACCAGAGCTTCTCACATCAAGCATGATGGTTTCGATAGGGAACGTCCCACCTTTGGGGACGAAACGATATCCGTTGCCTCTTATTGCTTTCAAAAATTTTCTAGTGTCAACATAGAACAATAGGAGTGTTGTGTCAATTTTTGTGACTTTTCGGGGTTCGTTTGGACATGTTTATGCATTAATGGGTTTCCTAGGCATTTTATGTGCATAATTCAAATTTGAACTACAAGCACATGCTCCAATGCACTAAGGTTGGTTGAAAAATCTAATCTATGTCTTTGGGTGAATTTCTAGGTCCCATGCAAGAGATGGGATGAAATTTAAACACCAGAGCACTGTTGATTGCTGGCAAAATGTTGAGATGCCTGGTTTTTAAATTCTAGTAAATCCAAAACTCGTCTGAAATTCATGAAACTTGGCATGCTATCATGGAGCGGCATGAACATGCCGTGTTAACAAATTTGTCCCATTTGGGGCAGGTTTGGTTACATGCTTCTCACAAACCAGAGTTTCTCACAGCAAGCATGATGGTTTCGGTAGGGAACGCCCCACCTTTGGGGACGAAACAATATCCATTGCCTCTTATTTATTTCAAAAAATTTCTAGTGTCAGCATAGAACAACAGGAGTGTTGTGTCAATTTTTGGGATTTTCAAGGTTCGTTTGGACATTTTTATGCATTAACTGAGTTTTCAATGCATTTATGTGCATAATTCAAATTTGAACAACATCCACATGCTCCAGTGCATATAAATTGGTTGAAAAATCAAATCTATGTCCTTGGGTGCATGCTTAGGTCCCATGCAAGAAATGGGAAGGAATTTCAAACACCTGGGCAGTGTTGATTGCTAGCAAAACATTGAGATGCCTCGTTTTAAATTCTAGTAAATCCAAAACTCGTCTAAAATTCATGAAACTTGGCATGCTTTCATGGAGCGGCATCAACATGCCATGGTAAAATTTTTGTCCCGTTTGGGGCAGGTTTGGATATATGCTTCTCACAAACCCGAGCTTCTCACAACAAGCATCATGATTTCGGTTGGGAACGTCCCACCTTTGGGGACGAAACAATATCCACTGCCTCTTATTGCTTCCAATTTTTTTCTCATGTCAACATAGAACAACAGGAGTGTTGTGTTAATTTTTGTGATTTTGTAGGGTTCTTTTGGACATTTTTATGCAGTAACTGAGTTTTCAATGCATTTATGTGCATAATTCAAATTTGAACTGCATGCAAATGCTCCAGTGCATATAAATTGGTTGAAAAATCAAATTTGTGTCCTTGGGTGCATGCTTAGGCCCCATGCAAGAAATGGGAATGAATTTCAAACACCAGGGCACCGTTGATTGCTGATAAAACATTAAGATGCCTGGTTTTTAAATTCTAGTAAATCCAAAACTCGTCTGAAATTCATGAAACTTGGCAGCTATCATGGAATGGCACCCGACATGATGTGATTTTTTTCGTGTCCATTTTTAGAGAAGGCGCACTCGAATAATGATAGCCAACAAAGCCATTTTGAAAAAAATAGCTGCCACTTCAATAACTCAAACGTTTGTATAAAATTCAAACCATGTGCGTTCCGTTAACCATTCACGTGACGCCACGTGTATTGGTTTTGATGGCTGTAGGAGGTGCCGTGTGCACAGCTGCTTGACCTTGACAGAACGGGAGGCATGCAAGCGCAGTCCGGTGCGCAGGCTGACCAAGAGGTGTGCAAGTTGTCCTCCAATGCGCAGGCTCATGGGGAAGCGTGCGAGTTGTATGATGCGGAGTCTCACTAGGAAGCGAGCCCTTTGACTTCTATGGCCGCCCGCCTTCCTCTCCATTAATGGCGCCTGAGCCGCTGTTTAATACGGGCGGCCTTACTGTTCGCCTCCCATTCCCCTCCCCCCCAGACCTCCACCGCCATGGCGCAGAATGATCATCTGCCACTAGTCTTCAATTATGGTGAAGTCGACTCCGAGCCGGAGGAGATAGAAAATAAGGAGGAATGGGGCCTCATGGACATGGCCCAGAACGAGCTGGCCGCGGCGGTTGCTGCCCCTGCTCCCGTCCCATCCCCGCGCCCGCGCCAGCGACCATCCCCGTAGCATTGACGGGCTGGTAGCCGAGCACTATCGCAGAGCTAGAAGCCGCGGGCATCCACGAGGTCACCATTGACCCACGTGATCTTGTGTACATGCCAGTGCCAGCGCCCGTGCTTGTGCCCATGCACGCCCCTCCACCCACCGTGGTGCCGGGTGAATATAAATTCTCGATCATATGAATATAAATTCGCAGTGTGACTGAATGAAAGATATGGTTAGAACGAACTTGTGTTTTTCTCTCTTAATGTACAAACTTATCAAACGATTTTCTTTTGAGAAAACGTCAAAGGTTTTTACATATAAAACACTCATCGTAAACATTTTAGTTTAGAACACCTGTATGCAAACCGACAGCTTCCCCAGGAAGCCAAGGGAAAATGGGCCGAGCAGGATTTTAGCATCCCTTCAACGCAAACGGTTGTTTTGCATGACCCGTGTGCAACCACGTACAAACAATTGGGTAAGATTTGCATATCTGTCATTTTGCGTATATTGCCATTTCTCAAACTGGAAAGATTGACATTCGTTTATCTAGTAACATTGCCATTTGTCAACCTTGTAACACTGCGATTTGTCAAAATATGCAGGTACAAATCACTAGCACTATCTAATTTTTGCAACTAAAATCACTAGCACTGTTCATATGGACACCACTAGCAGGTGTGAATTCATGGACACGTATGCAAATGTAACATTGGTTACATACAATAAGTCATCAACCCACAACAACAACGAGGATACACGTTGGGTTATAGATCATTTCCAACAAAACATTCTAGTAAAGTTTTTCTCACACAACAAATAACAAAGCGATGAAATGAACTTCAGCTCAACCACTCATCGGCGTTGGAGATGCTTGCTTTGAACTAGAAGTGATTCTCTAGGAAGGGTCAGCTATTGTCAATCTTGAGACCAAAGCAAGAATGACCATCGAGGCTGGAGCGGCCTATGTCAGGACCCATATTGGCACAGTAGGGAAGCATAGTAATGTCTGAGGTATAGATACATTTTCTTCTCATAAATGGTAGTAATGTTGTGTCAACAACAGTTGGATCGCCTTCCACCATCATTGGATAGTTTTGTCCAAGGAAGAGCGAGTTTCCTCCAAGACTTTCAATACTGAACCAGGGAGAAGGTGTTGGCGCTAGTACACTAGTATCCATCCCGAATACCCTGCAACGGATGTTGGAATAGGTCTGGAGAGTGCGACCATACGAGACAACACCTGATTCCTTAGTAACATCAGCAGTGCCCCGTATACAGACAAGAAGAGGTGATCCATCGGAATAAGTTGCCAGGCGCCGCTGAGTATATGGGTTCTGCTCGTCCTCATGCTCGTGAATAAAATTTTCAAGTATAGGTGGTCGAATGTTCACAGGACCTTGGAAACACAAGAAGGTTAATCAGTAAAGGGAAACTAGCTAACCCGCATGCATGTGGATGAAACAATTATAATTAAGGTGGAAGACGAACGTCCCGAAATCATGAGGATTCCATGCAAAAATAGTGCCACGAGTGGTGGAAGCAAACACAAGACCCTCGTATTGAATTGCATCATAGTTCTCATCCATGTATAGAAGCTAATTTTTGAGCAATATCCATCGAGTCGAACCATGAAGGACGGCAACAAGCTTGTCGAAGATAGCGACAACATAAGCATTCCTATAACCCCAAGAGCGATTGGGAACTCAACAAATTGCTTTCTTCCATAGATGAAAGTCAACATGATCGTATTTGAACTCACGTAGAATACCGGTGTACTCAACCTCTGGGCAGTCGTCTGAGATTTTTCGAAGTGGAACCCGGTGACGAGTGTACACATTCACAAGTTCCCACTCGCAGTTGTACCCAATATAAACAACCCAATCTCCATTTGCGCCTGCTCAAGCCTTGCCCTCAAGCGATGGCATCTTAACATCATATGTATCATTATCAAGCGGCATCAACTTACACAAGGCGAGTCTTCCCTCGTCCCTGCGCTAGTCAGTAGGGTCACGACGAAGAAGATAGGGGAGATCAAACCGCTCCTAGACCCTTGGGTTCCTTGTAATGATGTTATTAGTTGAGTCGAGAATGATCTTAAACGAACCTGCCATGCTAGCCAAGGTGATGACATCGCACAAATCAATGAGTTCCTTCACCGCGTCATCATTCAGATTGGGGCAAGAATAACGGGGACATTTCCGGCTTGTTCCCTCCATGGAGAAGACAATTAAACAATGGCAGAAGGAAGGGTGAAGGCAAATGGAGGAAGGAGGAAGAGCTAGCGTGCGAGAGCAATTTCAAATCGAGAGGGAAAGGCGAAGAGTCGATGGACGGTTGCCACGGTACACGAAGAGGCGCTTGGGAAGCGAACAGTTGCCACAGAGGTCACACACTGACGACAAGGGCCGAGTGAACCGCATGCAATCCCATCGCACAACACACATGTCTTGTTAAGTTGAACCATTTCTGTTTTCTTGTGTCAACGCAAACAGTTCATCCGAGTGGACCGCATGCCATATATGGCACACACCTTGATCTACCTGACCGTTTCTTTTGTGTTGCCTAATCACAAACAGTTCATCCGAGTGAACTATATGCTGTATATCGCACACACCTTCATCTGGCTGCCCGTTACTTTTGTGTTGCGCAATCACAATCAGTTCATCTGAGTGAACCGCATGCTGTGTATCACACGCCTTCATCTGGCTGCCCATTTCTTTTGTTCCTCCTCATCGCAAACCGTTAAATGAACTGAACCGTATGCCCTTCATCGCACACGCAACTAAAATCTGAACCGTGTTTGATGCATCCTCCATCGCAAACGGTTTCACCTTTTTTGACGGTTTTCATACACCACCGTTTGCGATTATTGCATCGCACACAATTTCTCGAAGGGTCTCTGGTCGTAGTGTCGCATTAGCAGCATACTCCAGCAGTGGACATGGGAGAGACGAATCGGTATGACAATATGCATGCATGTGAGAGTGCAGGGAAGAAGGCCCGATAATTGAGCTTGTGTTTTTGTCTTTAAGAGATAGTGGTGTGGGCTGGAGCATGCATCTATGGTGAGCAGAGGGAGCAAGACACATTAATTGTGCAAAAGAGATCAACCTATATATGCATGTATGGAGAGACATATATAGTGTGCGTGATAGGAAGCAAGGGTCCGTGCGAGAAAGAAATGTTGACGGAGAAACTACAGATAGATACAGAGATATAGATGCTAGCTAGAGGGACATCGACTAGTTTGAGTGTTGGAGATGACCGCCAGGTGGTTCAGAGGGTGAAGTTATGTGTGTGTGAGAGAAAGATAAAAAGAGAGCACATGACTGCATATAGAGAGAAACATATATAGTGTGCGTGATAGGAAGCAAGTGTGATGGCGAGGAAGAAGGTTGATGGAGAAACAGATAAATAGAAATATAAAGATGCTAGCTAGTGTGTGTTAGAGATATGAGTCGAGTGGATCAGAAGGCTGAGTTATGTGTGTGGGTGTGAGAGAGATAGAGAGAGGGTGCATGTGAGTCACATACAAACAAATATCAGAGAGAAATGAGATCCCAAGAGATGGAGTTTTGTGTCTGAGAGAGAGAAAGATATTTCACAACAAGAGTGATAGCTAGAGAGACATATGAGGGAACGCAAGATATATCTAGGGAAAGAGAGTGTGTGTGAGCGACATACAAGAGAATGGTGGAGAGATATGAGACCTTGGGAGACAGAGTTTGTGTTTGTGTGTGAGAAAGAAATATTTAAGAGGAAGAGTCGTAGCTTCTCATACCTAAGGAGCGAAGGACATCTCTGTGTGAGAGGGGGTGTGCAAGTGGCACAGAGGGGAATAGTAGAGAGAAATGAGACCCCGGGAGACGAAGCTTGTGTTTGTGTGAGAGAAAGAGATTTCACATGGAGAATCATAGTTAGAGACACATAGCAGGGAGCGAGATATACTTAGAGGGAGAAAGAGTGATGAAGGTCGAGGGAGGGAGTACTGTCAGTGTGTTACTAAGATAAAAGATCATTGTGGACATACAGGTAGCACGAGAGATACCCGAGAGACGATGAACACGTATAGCTCTTGAGAGATACTCCTATATAAGCATGAGTGATAGCTATATGAGACGAACATCTGGATTAAAGGGGATTCAAATATTTAAACTAGAGATCACGAAATCGATAATATCATAATGCAAATTGGTGTATCAAACATGCATATTCATTTGAATTTGGGGACACGTGTAGTGTTATATAGTTTATCAATATTAGTGATCCATAGATTCTTTAATTAGAGACAATGCATGGTTTATATGCAATTAATGTCTAAATGGGACTACACTATATGTTGCATGTGTGAAACACATTATACTTGTTTGAGAAGCAAAAAAACCGCATGAAGCACACATTAATTGGAGACAGTTAGCGATGAATGCATACAATGGATTTTGACATAAAGTGGTTTAAAATATTTGAAAATACAAATTAAGATGGATAAAGCCTTATGAATCTGATATCATGCCATTTGTAAACCATAGTTATGTATAAAGGGTTTTGTGCTTTTGAATGTATATATAAAAAATGATGTATATAGAATTTATTCCAATCAAAAATGGATCCTTCCCGAACAAAAATAGAATACAAACTAGATTCGAATTGATTTGGCACAGTAAACGTGCACTCTTGCTCTGCAAAAATTTGAACGAAGCGGGGAAAGTTGCAGTAACCGCCCGAAACCAAAATCCATGAGATGGAAATTACTGCCTATCCCTGACACGCAAAGCCTATCGGCTCGATTTCTATAGGTTTTGATAGGGGTAGGTTTGTAATTTCACTCAAACGTGACATAACCGCCTCTCACCCGGATTCATACACGATGGGCGCCAAAACACAGTGTCTCCTCGGCCGAAATCGACTCCCTCCCCGATTCATACACGGTGGGTGCCAAAACAAACTCTCACCGGCAAATATTCGGTGTATGCAAGATTACCGTCCTATCCCCAACCGACTAATATTGTTGTGATGTAGGAAATTTTAAACGGGGGCTAAGTTTGAAAATTTCCTCACATTTGAGACAAGCGCGCCCTGAAGACATGGTTCCCGCCTTCCTCTCTCCCTCCATTTCCCCATTCGTACTCTGCGGGCGCCAAAATGCCCTCTCCACCCCAGCCTCCTCCGTCCGCCACCCATCCTCCCCCGTCCTCCTCCACCATGCCGGAGCTGATACCCCGACGCCGTCGTCCATTACAAGAGATCGACCTCTCTTATCCATGGCTTTGGACCGGGATCATTGCATCCCGTCCACTCGCTTCATCCCAGCCATCGCCCACCTTGCCAGCGCCGCTACTACGACCGTCTCGTTCACCACACCCTGCCGCCACCGTCTACCCTCCTAGATCTGCTTCCACACCGCCGACAGCCATCGCTACCGCAACACCGTCAAATTCTCAGTAGATGCACACACGGCCCCACACAAGAGGTGGTACTCTTTCATATCCGCTCAACTTATTTATCGCAGCAAGAAAATAGATCGCCACTTCTTTACTCTGATTTCTTGTCCATCACTTACTTGTTAGTTGAAAGCAAACATTGGTTGCGAAGTTGCCTTTGTCCAGTTTGCACCTTCAGATCCGCCATGCCACGCTCAACACTATACTCGCAATGCTTATGGTTTTCCCCTTTTATATTCCACACTAGTTAAATGACAGTAGACTAAATTTCAAAATTGGTTTAGTCGATTTTTGAGAGCTCGCCGGAGTTCGCTGGTGCAAATGAAGGGGCTCGGATGGGGATGGTGGTTGCGGTGGGCGGTGGTGGGGCCTCGCCGAATGAAGAAAACTCAACGCAGGTGGGGGCGGGGGTGGCGGAGGAACACGGGCGATGGGGGCGGTTCAGTGGAGGGCAGGGGGGTCGGGGCCGGTGGTTTGGCCGGCGGCCCGTGCGGTATTCTTTATGGGAAGAATCAAAGACGAGGAAGAAGAAGGGTTAGGAGACGTAGGATCTTCATCCAACCGCGTGAAATGGTCGACTGACCCGAATGGAAAAAGTCACGCGACTTGCATGCAGACATGCCTTTATATTTAGTACCATCATCGTAGCTTCTTAGCACTGCTCTTGAATCCATCAAGCTAAACAACGTGCCACTCATAATTCCAAACTTGTTGCTCACATAGGAATCTAATATGATGCTGATATTACTAGAACAGATAACATTTAATTGGTCAGCTAATGTTCCTACCTTACCTTCGAAAAGCACGTGCACCACATATAGAGAGACAACAGGGAGTTGCATTCTTAATGCGCTCTGGCTCATCATGTGTGGGCACTGCGCAACGAGCATTTTATTATCCGAAATATGCTTGCTCTTCTTTAGCATGTTCCTCTTCCGTTCTTCTTTATTAAGTACTCTCTCCATTCCTAAATACAAGTCTTTGATTAGATTCCACCATTGACTACATATGGAGCAAAATGAGTGAATCCACACTCTAAAATGTATCTGTATACATCTGTATGTGATCCATAGTGGTAATATCTACAAAGACTTATATTTTGGAATGGAGGGGGTATGATAGTAGTACAATATGTTCCTTGTAGTGAAGATGAGAAGGGACATTTGTAGTGTAGAGGTCTACACGGTTAGTTGTGATGGACGCTTTGAACTCTTCGGGCCGCTTTGATTCGTAGGATTTTGTAAACATAGGAATACGAATTGTAGTGGCCTGCCCACTTGAATTTTATAAGATTAGCAAGGAAATGCGGGGATTTGTGTCACCTTTGAGAGTTACACTGATATTAACAGTACCGCACCTTCAGCTGAAGAGAGCTGGTATCTGAAGCCTTTCTAGGCGTACCGGAAATACTAGCACATATATATGCAGCAAGTTCCACTTTCCTGATTTTACTCCTGATGCTTACAGTTTTTCTGTAATATCTACACAATGATCTGTGTAGGTGCTTTATGTCCTACTAGCAGTTGTTCACCCATTAAAGCTAAATAACACACCAATCATACGCCCTAAGGTTCTTCAAATACGAATGTGATATGATACTGACATTAGCTAACAAACACACATTTAATTGGTTAGCTAATGCTCCCAATTGAGTTTCCAAATGCATGTGGCCACATAGAGAGACATCATGGAATTGCATTTCTTTGGGCGCTCTGATTCATCATGGCTAGGCAACCAACATTGTATAGAAAGAATGGGAATCTCAATAATATGCTTCCTCTTCTGTTCTTTAACATGTTCCTCTTCTGTTCTTCTTTAGTAAGCACAGTATGTTCCTTGTAAGGATGGGGAGCAGGGACATCTGCAGTCGACAACTCTATCGGGCCAGTTCTGCTAAATGATTTCGCACTTCGAGTTGGTCTGCCATAATACCACAGAAATGGTGGGAGCCGTGTGGTCTTTGATAGACTAAACTGATAGTAACAACTGTGCGCCTTCAGATGAATAGAGCTGGCCTGTAGGTGATCGATAGGCTGCATATTAGTAGCGGCAAAACCCTGTGTTTTCCAGTCAGTTCCACTTTCTCGATTTATTTATGATGGTTATGTTGTACCCCTATTATCTACACTACGATCTGCCTATTGGCTCTGCGCTCTCGTTATCATTTTTTGGCAATAAACTTTCTATACGGTATATTATGAACCTATCATCTGCCAACTATCCTTACATCTGGGGCCCCAACAGGAGCCTATTTTTTGTGTAGTTGTGCCAGATTATATTAATAAACTCACCATATTATAGCACACATGGGCTCTCTCATCAGAATCCAGTGATAGCACACAAGGGTTTACAGGGAGCCTCTATTATATTACAATATATATCCTCTGCATTACAAAGATAATCTCACTAGTATTTGTGTTTTCATGCTTTAAAGATATTGTACGTAATCACAAGGAATATAAGAATGCGCACATCAGAGGAATATTGCGAAACAGTTCAATGGGTAACAAACTTGGCATCAAGGGATTGAGGTCCATTGTGGATGCAATGAAACCAACATGCTCCCGGCCTATCGATTCGTATTCAGAATATGATCCTAATGACTATTCAGAGCTCAAGGAGTCAAAGGCAGATGGCCTATCCTGTTCACCCAATAAGGTGTCTGCTCTAATTTGGCAAGGTTTTATTGGTTGGACATATCTTGCATAAGGTGTCTTTCATTTCTTTTGCTTTGTTGCACCGCCATCTGCTTAGTTTACTCATGATATATGTGAAGATGCAATGCCCATCCATTATCAACACCTATTCCATTTGTCATCATACCATGTTTTTCCATTCAAATGTTGTTCTTGTGTTTCAGACATCCAAAAGGAAGAGGGTGATTGCAGAACCTGAAGGAGTACAAGCAAAGTCCTTGAAAAAGGTGGTGCTACTGCAGAAATCACATAGCACCCGATGCATCATACCTAGGTTCGGGGCTCTCCTAGGATATAACACCCCTAGTCTTGCTCTGCGGGGTCTCTGCATGATCACTATCTCTACAAGTAGCTACAAGCTTGCTCCTTGAGCTGTTTTGCTAGAGGAGGAAGAAGGGCAGGGCTAGCTCTACTCCTCTCTCTATGTGTGTGTGTGTTATCTAAGAAGCTAAACCCTTTGCATGGGTGCCCTGGGGGGTTTATATAGGCCTACCTCCCAGGGGTACAATGGTAATCCTACTGGGCGTAGGACCCAGCCATCAGTGTCTCTGGTGGCCGACTTCTCCGCTGGCTGCTGGGGCCCACTGCCTGGTGGGTCCCACTAGTTGTGTTGTACTTGGCCGACAGGCCGCGCCTGCCGCAGGCGGGTCCTACCCGCAGCTTAGTACTATGGCAACGCCACTGATGATGTGTGCTTTATCGGGGGAAGCATGGCTATAGTACCGCCGCCTGGCAGGCGTTTACTGTAGCTATTCCCCGTCTCTTCTGATTAATGGAGCACAGACTTTGAGGGAGGGGAAGGGCTGCCTGCTGGGAGTCGGCCTCCCCCACGCTGACTGGTCAGGGCCTGTCGTCTTCTGGCTTCTCACAGACAGGTAGGGCCCGCTGCCTGCAGGCCGTACCGACAGCCCGTAGTGGGAGCATGGCTCCTCCTGTCATGGGTGATGTCATGGGCCGCATGGCAACAGTGCCGTGCCGGGCGGGGGATGTCCACCCGGTATGTAGCACTGTGGCCATGCTCAGCCCTGGATTCGGGGGTGGCAGGTTGTACTATTGCTATGCCCCATCTCCTCATATTAATGAGGTGCAAACTTTGAGGGAGAGAGGGGGTCTACTGTTAGGAGCCGTCCTCCCTAGAGGCTGCTTGGTAGGAGTCGGCCCACCTCATGGCTGTCCTCTGGGCCCCGCCGCCATCTATCAGCCGACCGCTTGGACCAGCCGGCCGAAAGAAGGTGGCTATTCATCTTTGAGGTTTGTGGGATGCAGCCGGCCCCGATGTCTTGAAATACCAGGGGAGCGGATGAGGCTACCCGTGGTCATTTACTCCGACAGTAGTCCCCGAAGCTGGTGGGGCATCGCGGCTGAGTAGGCGAGAAGCCTCAGTAGCTTCCTATTCCAAGTGATCTGGTGATTTCTCTTCGTCCGCCTTCTGGAGTGCCGATAGTTAGGGGTCGGCCGTGTTCAAGCATGCCACCTGTCGAATTTGAAACGCCCGCGATGACTCGGACGGCTCGCCAGCCGGATGGCGTCACATGCTTGCCCGCCACATGGCGTCAGTAGGCTGGGCCGGCCTGCCAGCCCACGTGCGCAACGGGACGTCGCCGCAAACCTAGGCCCGCCACTACAGGGCCTTAGCACGCGTGCGGATCCGCTGCGGCCAAGGAGATCGGTTGGGCTTTCGTGGCAGTTATCCCGCGCCTTAATTGGCATAGTAATCGTGCGATCGTGGGGGGACTTGGCGCAGTTAATCCCATGCCCCCATGTTCATGCCTCCTCGGCTCTGCCGCCTGAGGCTATAAGTAGGGGGAGGAGGGGGGCGTTAGACACACGCGCCCCCTCCTCGCCATTCTTGTTCCTCTTCTTCTCCTCCACTTCTGCCGCAGCACCCCTGCCTCTCGCCGAAGTGCTGCCGCAGCCCGCCGTCGCCAAGCCTTTCGCCCTCGCGTGTCTCTGCTCCAGAGCGGGTTCGCGCTTTCGTCACCGTGCCACGTCACCGCCGAGCCCAAGCTCCCATGGCACGTGAACGGGCCAGCGCCTGGGACGGCAGCAATGTCCATGAAGAGCACCTTGCTTTCCTCCGCCAAACGCGGCGGCTGCCCTGTGAGGCTACGTTCGGGTACCCCGTCCTCTCGAGACGGAGATCTCGCCGGCACCGGAAGATGGCGAACGCGTCGTCTTCCGGTCGCACTTTCTTCGCGGCCTCGGCCTGCCGGCGAGCGGCTTCTTCCACTCTTTTCTTCAGTTCTACAAGATCCAGCCGCACCACCTCACACCAAACACAGTGGTGCTGCTGTCCGCCTTCGTCTCGCTCTGCGAGGGTTACCTCGGCGTCCTCCCCACCCTCGAGCTCTGGGGGGAGTTCTTTTACACCAAGCTCGGCACCGCCGCCAAGGAGGCAGCTTAGTGCCGAGCCTTCATCGCGGTGCGACGTTCGGGTGCCGGGAACTGCTTCCCGGGCATCAACTTGTCACAGTTGGTCAAGCTGTGGCAAAAGTCTTACTTCTATGTGAAGAATGTACACCCGACGCAAGACTTCGTCAATCTGCCAGCCCGTACAGCAAGCCCGTCAGCTGAGCCCCGCACCAACTGGACTTTCAAGCCAAAGACACTGTCGGCCACCTCCACTGCCGCCGTTGCCCGGCTCAAGGTGATGACAGAGTCAGAGGGCCTCAAGGCGTCGGACCTGCTGACCGCCTTCGTGGTGCGCTGGGTGCCCCCTCTCCAACTCCAGCTTCACATGATCAGCCGGATGAGCGGGCATTGAGACCCGTGCCGGATGTGCACCAAGGAGATGCCGAACACGGAGGTGGCCCGACAAGTGAACCACATCTCGAACTAAAAACTCTCGGAGGGGGAGTGGCAGTTCGGCAAGCGGCCATACTCCCGCACAGACCCGCCGCTGCTACCTCTTGAGCATGCACTGGTTTTCCCTTGAAGAGGTAAGGGTGATGCAGCAAAGTAGCGTAAGTATTTCCCTCAGTTTTTGAGAACCAAGGTATCAATCCAGTAGGAGATAACACAGAAGTCACCTAGTACCTGCACAAACAATCAAGAACCTCGCAACCAACACGATAATGGGGTTGTCAATCCCTTCATGGTCACTTGCTAAAGTGAGATCTGATAAAGATAATAAGATATTTTTTTGGTATTTTTGTGGTATAGATTGGAAAGTAAAGATTGCAAATTAGTAAACGAGATGCGATGTAAATAAAAGAGATGAAATATAATAAGAAAGAGACCTGGGGGCCATAGGTTTCACTAGTGGCTTCTCTCATGATAGCATGTATTACGGTGGGTGAACAAATTACTGTCGAGCAATTGATAGAAGAGTGCATAGTTATGAGAATATCTAGGCTATGATTATGAACATAGGCATCACGTCTGTGTTAAGTAGACCAAAACGATTCTGCACCTACTACAATTACTCCACACATCGACCGCTATCCAGCATGCATCTAGATTATTAAGTTCATAAGAACATAGTAACGCTATCCAGCATGCAAGGTGACATGATGTAGAGGGATAAACTCTAGCAATATGATATGAACCCCATCTTTTTATCCTTGATGGCAACAATACAATACATGCCTTGCTGCCCCTACTGTCACTGGGAAATGACACCACAAGATTGAACCCAAAGCTAAGCACTTCTCCCATTGCAAGAAAGATCAATCTAGTAGGCCAAACTAAACCAATAATTCGAAGAGACTTGCAAAGATATCAAATCATGCATATAAGAATTCAGAGAAGAACCAAATATTATTCATAGATAAACTTGATCATAAATCCAGAATTCATCGGATCTCGGCAAACACACCACAAAAAGTACTACATCGAATAGATCTCCAAGAACATCGAGGAGAAATTTGTATTGAGAACCAAAGAGAGAAGAAGCCATCTAGCTAATAACTATGGACCTGAAGGTCGGTGGTAAACTACTCACACATCATCTGAGAGGCTATGGTGTTGATGTAGAAGCCCTCCGTGATCGAATCCCCTCCGGCAGATCACCGAAAAAGGCCCAGATGGGATCTCACGGGTACAGAAGGTTGCGGCGGTGGAAAAGTGGTTTCGTGGCTCCCCCTGATTTTTAGGGTATACGAGTATATATAGGCGAAAGAAGTACGTCGGTGGAGCTCCATGGGACCCACGAGGGTGGGGGCACACCCTCCTATCTCGTGGAAGCTTCGCGGAGTTCCAGACTTCCACTCCAAGTCTCCTGGTTTGCGTTTGTTGAAAGAAAGATCCTCGCGAAGGTTTTGCTCTGTTTGGATTCCGTTTGATATTCCTTTTCTACGAAACACTAAAATAGGCAAAAAACAGAAACAGGCACCGGGCCTCCGGTGAATAGGTTAGTCCCAAAAATAATATAAAAGAGCATATTAAAGCTCATTAAACATCCAAAAAAGATAACATAATAGCATGGAACAATCAAAAATTATAGATATGTTGGAGACATATCAAGCATCCCCAAGCGTAATTCTTGTTCGTCCTCGAGTAGGTAAATGATAAAAACAGATTTTTTGATGTGGAATGCTACCTAACATAATTTTCAATGTAATTTTCTTTATTATGGCATGAATGTTCAGATCCAAAAGATTCAAGACAAAAGTTTAATATTGACATAAAAATAATAATACTTCAAGCATACTAACCAAGCAATTATGTCTTCTCAAAATAACATAGCCAAAGAAAGCTCATCCCTAGAAAATCATATAGTTTGGCCATGCTTCATTTTCGTCACACAAAATGCTCCCATCATGCACAACCCCGATGACAAGCCAAGCAATTGTTTCATACTTAGCCTTTTCAAAAAAATTCAAGTTTTGCGCAATATATGAGCACGAGCCATGGACATAGCACTATGGGTGGAATAGAATGGTGGTTGTGGAGAAGACAAAAATGAGGAAGATAGTCTCACATCAACTAGGCATATCGATGGGCTATGGAGATGCCCATCGATAGATATCAATGTGAGTGAGTAGGGATTGCCATGCAACGGATGCACTAGAGCTATAAGTGTATGAAAGCTCAATAAAAGTAACTAAGTGGGTGTGCATCCAACTTTCTTGCTCACGAAGACCTAGGGCAATTTGAGGAAGCCCATCATTGGAATATACAAGCCAAGTTATATAATGAAAAATTCCCACTAGTATATGAAAGTGACAACATAAGAGACTCTCTATCATGAAGATCATGGTGCTACATTGAAGAACAAGTGTGGAAAAAGGATAGTAACATTGCCCCTTCTCTCTTTTTCTCTCATTTTTTTGTTTGGGCCTTCATTTTTTGTGGCCTCTTTTTTCGTCCGGACTCTCATCCCGACTTGTGGGGGAATCATAGTCTCCATCATCCTTTCCTCACATGGGACAATGCTCTAATAATGAAGATCATCACACTTTTATTTAATTACAACTCAAGAATTACAACTCGATACTTAGAACAAAATATGACTCTATGTGAATGCCTCCGGTGGTGTACCGGGATGTGCAATGAATCAAGAGTGACATGTATAATTATGAAAGGTGGCCATGCCACAAATACGATGTCAACTACATCATCATGCAAAGCAATATGACTATGATGAAGCGTGTCATAATAAATGGAACGGTGGAAAGTTGCATGGCAATATATCTCAGAATGGCTATGGAAATGCGATAATTGGTAGGTATGGTGGCTGTTTTGAGGAAGGTAAATGATGGGTTTACCGTACCGGCGAAAGTTGCGCGGCACAAGAGAGGCTAGCAATGGTGGAAGGGTGAGAGTGCGTATAATCCATGAACTCAACATTAGTCATAAAGAACTCACATACTTATTGCAAAAATATACAAGTCATCAAAACCAAGCACTACGCGCATGCTCCTAGGGGGATAGATTGGTAGGAAAAGACCATCGCTCGTCCCCAACCGCCACTCATAAGGAAGGCAATCAAAGAATACCTCATGCTTCAAATTTGTCACACAATGGTTACCATACGTGCATGCTACAGAACTTGCAAACCTCAACACAAGTATTTCTTAATTTCATAATTACTCAACTAGCATGACTCTAATATCACCATCTTCATATATCAAAACAATTATCAAGTATCAAACTATTCAATGCACTCTATATGAATTTCTTAGTACACCCATCTTGGATGCCTATCATATTAGGACTAATTTTATAACCAAAGCAAATTACCATGTTGTTCTAAAAGACTCTCAAAATAATACAAGTGAAGCATGAGAGATCAGTAATTTCTATAAAATAAAACCGCCACCGTGCTCTAAAAAGATACAAGTGAAGCACTAGAGCAAAATTATCCAGCTCAAAAGATATAAGTGAAGCACATAGAGTATTCTAATAAATTCTGATTCGTATGTGTCTCTCCCAAAAGGTGTGTACAGCAAGGATGATTGTGGTAACTAAAAAGCAAAGACTCAAATCATACAAGACGCTCCAAGCAAAACACATATCATGTGGTGAATAAAAATATAACCTCAAGTAAAGTTACTGATAGACGAAGACGAAAGAGGGGATTCCTTCCAGGGCATCCCCAAGCTTAGGCTTTTGGTTGTCCTTGGATTTTACCTTGGGGTGCCTTGGGAATCCCCAAGCTTAGGACCTTGCCACTCCTTGTTCCAAAATCCATCAAATCTTTACCCAAAAACTTGAAAACTTCACAACACAAAACTTAACAGAAAATCTCATGAGCTCCGTTAGAATAAGAAAGCAAACCACCACTTTGATGTACTATAATTAACTCATTCTTTATTTATATTGGTGTTAAACCTACTGTATTCCCACTTCTCTATGGTTCATACCCCCGATACTACCCATAGATTCATCAAAATAGGCAAACAACACACCAAAAACAGAATCTGTCAAAACAGAACAGTCTATAGCAATCTGGAGGTTTTGAATACTTCTGTAACTCCAAAAATTCTGAAAAATTAGGAAGACCTAAATAATTTGTATATTGATACTGCAGTTGAAATTGGTATTTTATCGCTCTCTGGTAAAAAATGAAAATTATTTTCATGAGCGCATACTTTCTGTTTTTTCAGCAAGATCAAACAACAATCACCCAAGAAGATCCTAAAGGCTTTACTTGGAACAAACACTAATTAAAACGTAAAAAACACAATCATAACAGAGGCTATATAAATTATTTATTACTAAACAGGAACAAAAATAAAATTGGGTTGCCTCCCAACAAGTGCTATCGCTTAACACCCCTAGCTAGGCATAAAAGCAAGAATAGATCTAGGTATTGTCCTCTTTGGTATGCAATCCATAAGTGGCTCTCATACTTGATTCATAAGGCAATTTAATTTTTTGTCTAGGAAAGTGTTCCATGCCTTTCCTTAACGGAAACTGGAATCTAATATTTCTTTCGTTCATGTCAATAATTGCACCAATCGTTCGAAGGAAAGGTCTACCAAGAATAATAGGACATGTAGGATTGCAATCTATATCAAGAACAATGAAATCTATGGGCACATAATTCATATTTGCAACAATAAGAACATCATTAATCCTTCCCATAGGTTTCTTAATGGTGGAATCCTCAAGGTGCAAATTTAAATAACAATCATCAAATTCACGGAAACCTAACACATCACACACAGTTTTTGGAATCCTGGAAACACTAGCACCCAAATCACACAAAGCATAGCATTCATAATCTTTAATCTTCATTTTAATAGTAGGTTCCCACTCATCGTAAAGTTTTATAGGAATAGAAACTTCTAGTTCAAGCTTTTCTTCATAGGATTGCATTAAAGCATCAACGATATGTTTAGTAAAAGCTTTATTTTGATCATAAGCATGAGGATAATTTAACATGGATTGCAACAAGGAAATACAATCTATCAAAGAGCAATTATCATAATTAAATTCCCTGAAATCCAAAATAGTGGGTTCATTTCTATGTAAAGTTTTGATCTCTTCAATCCCACTTTTATTAATTTTAGCATCAAGATCTAAAAACTCTGAATCATTGGGACGCGTTTTAACTAAAGTTGACTCATCTCCAGTCCCATCTTTATCAAGATTCATATTGGATAACAAATATTTAATAGGAGACACATCAGTCACTTTTAGATCTTCATCATTATTACATGAAAACTACAAGAACACGCTTTCACAAAGCAATCTTTTTTAGCACGCACCCTAGCGGTTCTTTCCTTGCACTCATCAATGAAAATTAGCATGGATTTGAGAGACTCATTGATGTCATGCTTAGGTGGAATAGATCTAAGATTCAAAGAATCAACATCAAGAGAAATTCTATCCACGTTCCTAGCCAACTCATCAATCTTAAGCATTTTTCTTCAACCAAAGCATTGAAATTCTCTTGTGAACTCATAAATTCTTTAGCACTAGTCTCAAAATCAAAGGGCATCTTATTAAAATTTACATAAGAGTTGTTGTAGGAATTACCATAATTATTAGAGGAATTATTAGGAAACGACCTAGAATTAAAGTTTCTCTATACGTGTTGTTACCAAAAATTTCCTACCAAAAAAATTCACATCCATAAATTCATTATTATTATCAATCAAAGTGGACAAAGGAATATCATTAAGATCAGAAGAAACACTCTTATTAGCAAACAATTTCATAAGTTCATCCATCTTTCTACTCAAAACATTAATCTCTTCAATCGCATGAACTTTTTTACTAGTGGATCTTTCGGTGTGCCATTGAGAATAATTAACCATAATATTATCTAGGAGTTTAGTAGCTTCTCCTAAAGTGATTTCCATAAATGTGCCTCCCGCGGCCGAATCTAAAAGATTTCTAGATGCAAAATTTAATCCGGCATAATTTTTTTGTATAATCATCCATAAATTCAAACCATGTGTAGGGAAATTACATATCATTAATTTCATCCTCTCCCAAGCTTGTGCAACATGCTCATGATCAAGTTGCTTAAATTCATAATATCATTTCAAAAAGAGATGATCTTAGCAGGAGGAAAATACTTAGAGATAAAAGCATCTTTGCACTTATTCCATGAATCAATACTGTTTTTAGGCAAAGAAGAGAACCAAGTTTTAGCACGATCTCTAAGGGAAAACGGAAATAGCTTCAATTTAACAATATTATTATCCACATCTTTCTTATTTTGCATATCACACAAATCAACAAAGTTGTTTAGCGGCATATTCACTAGGAAGGCCAGAATAATGATCTTTCATGACAAGATTCAACAAAGAAGCATTAATTTCACAAGATTCAACATCGGTAATAGGATCAATCGGAGTGCTAATAAAATCATTGTTGTTGGTATTGGAAAAGTCACATAATTTAGTATTATCTTGAGCCATCGTGACAATCAATCAATCCAACACACAATCACACAAGAAGCAAGGGAAAAGAGACGAACGGAAAAGGGCGAATAAAGCGACAAAGGTGAAGTGGGGGAGAGGAAAACGAGAGGCAAATGGCAAATAATGTAATGCGAGGGAGAAGAGTTTATGATGGGGACTTGGTATGTCTTGACTTGAGCGTAGATCTCCCCGGCAACTGCGCCAGAAATCCTTCTTTCTACCTCTTGAGCATGTGTTGGTTTTCCCTTGAAGAGGAAAGGTTGATGCAGCAAAGTAGCGTATGCATTTCCATTAGTTTTTGAGAACCAAGGTATCAATCCAGTAGGATATAATATGCAAGTCACTTAGTACCTGCACAAGCAATCAAGAACCTCGCAACCAACACGATAAAGGGGTTGTCAATCCCTTCACGGTCACTTGCAAAAGTGAGATCTAATAAAGATAGTAAGATAAATATTTTTGGTATTTTTGTGGTATAGATTGGAAAGTAAAGATTGCAAATTAGTAAACGAGATGCGATGTAAATAAAAGAGTTGCAATATAATAAGAAAGAGACCTGGGGGCCATAGATTTCACTAGTGGCTTCTCTCATGATAGCATGTATTATGGTGGGTGAACAAATTACTGCCGAGCAATTGATAGAAGAGCGCATAGTTATGAAAATATCTAGGCAATGATTATGAACATAAGCATCACGTGCGTGTTAAGTAGACCAAAATGATTCTACATCTACTACTATTACTCCACACATCGACCGCTATCCAGCATGCATCTAGAGTATTAAGTTCATAAGAAAAACATAACGCTTTAAGCAACATGACATGATGTAGAGGGATAAACTCAAGCAATATGATATAAACCCCATCTTTTTATCCTCGATGGCAACAATACAATACATGCCTTGCTGCCCCTACTGTCACTGGGAAAGGACACCGCAAGATTGAACCCAAAGCTAAGCACTTCTCCCATTGCAAGAAAGATCAATCTAGTAGGCCAAACTAAACCGATAATTCGAAGAGACTTGCAAAGATATCAAATCATGCATACAAGAATTCAGACAAGAACCAAATATTATTCGTAGATAAACTTGATCATAAATCCAAATTTCATCGGATCTCGGCAAACACAACGCAAAAAGTATTACATCGAATAGATATCCAAGAACATCGAGGAGAAGTTTGTATTGAGAACCAAAGAGAGAGAGAAGAAGCCATCTAGCTAATAAATATGGACCCGAAGGTCGTTGGTAAACTACTCACACTTCATCCGAGAGTCTATGGTGTTGATGTAGAAGCCCTCCATGATCGAATCCCCTAGATCACCGGAAAAGGCCCCTGATGGGATCTCATGGGTACAGAAGGTTGCGGCGGTGGAAAAGTGGTTTCGTGGCTCCCGTTGATGTTTTTAGTGTATAAGAGTATATATAGGCGAGAGAAGTACGTCGGTGGAGCTCCATGGGGCCCACGAGGGTGGTGCGCGAGCCAACCCCCTGGGCGCACCCTCCTATCTCGTAGAAGCTTCGCGGAGTTCCAGATTTCCACTCCAAGTCTCCTGGTTTGCGTTTGTTCCAAGAAAGATCCTGATGAAGGTTTTGTTCCGTCTGGATGCCATTTGATATTCCTTTTCTACGAAACACTAAAATAGGCAAAAAACAGAAACTGGCACTAGGCCTACGCTTAATAGGTTAGTCCCAAAAATAATATAAAAGAGCATATTAAAGCCCATTAAACAACCAAAACATATAATATAAATAGCATGGAACAATCAAAAAATATAGATACGTTGGAGACGTATCAGTGGCCCGCGGTGGTCTTTAATTCTTTTTTTCTTTTATCTGCCGAGTTCTGTTTTGTCACCTGATAAGTCAATCATGATGGAGATCCTCACAACCCAGCCGACAACCGACGTCCTGGAGCAGGGTCAGGAGTACCTGCCGGACCGGTCAAGGAGTGATGCGGACGACCCCGACTTGGGGGCGGCCACCAAGGAGGAGGACAATGCCACAGGCGGTGGCGGCAGAGCAGGCGGCTCCGGAGGAGGCGACGTCATGGACTGGCCGGATGACGATGAGGAGCAGGCCGCGCCGTGCCGCCCGCACGACACCGATAGGATGGGCACGAGCTCCTCAGTCCTGCCAACTGCACCAGGCGGTGTGCAGAAGCGCCGAGTCATCCCGCCGTAATTCGGCAGTCGGCCGACGAAGCCCAGGAACTCGGCCGCCGCGACCAGTCGACAAGAGGCTGCTGCGAAGGCTGCCCAGTTCCAGAGGGCCCCGAAGTAGCCGCCGATGGTGTCCGTGTAAGTTCCTACTTTCTCTTGTGTTTTATTCTCTTCTTTCTTCTCTTCCTTTCTAAATTTCTTCTTATATTTCTTGAACAGAGCCTCTGCCTCTGTGATCGGGGCGGCAGAGGGCTCCACCAACACCCGCCACGTGGACCCGCAGAGCGGCAGAAGGCGACGACGGTCAAAGCGGCACAGGCGGATGCAGAGGCGGCGACCAAGGCCCAAACCGACTCCGCGGCCAAGGCCCAGGCGGACGCCGCAGCCAAGGACCAGGCGGATGCAGCCGCCAAGGCGCAAGCGGAAGAAGCCGCGCGCGGCCAGGCTCCACAATTTGTCATCCCTCTGTGCTTCGCGCCACCCGCGCCTGAGATCTCGGCACCAACTGGAGGAGCCGACGACGACCAGCCGATCATGGAGAGGGGAGGGGGTGACGTCATCATCTCGGAGGTGCCCCCGCAAGTGGCGACTCCCAACGTGTAGAGCAGTCAACCTGAAGTGCCATCGGCACCACCAGCTGGCAATGAGTTGGTGGTGGGCTCAACTCCGGTGGTCCAGTCTCTGGGGAGTCGTCGTTCGGAGAAGGCGGCATGAGTGCCAAGGCCGCTAGATTTTGGGGCCGCAAGCTCTTCGGCCCCTGATGCTGAGGCCAACAGCGCCGCCCCACTAGAGTGGACTCCTGGGGGCGGGACGAGTGTACTGAACCGGGCCGCGCATGACGTCCAGGCCCATCTTCAGGCCCAAGGCGCCGCCCTCCAGCAGTACACAAAGGAGTGTACTGAACCTGAGCAGTCGGGCCAGATCTTCCAGCAACTGCTTTTTTTTCTATTGTTGACTTGCTGACTGTCTTTTCTTTCTTGTCTTCTGCAGGAGCCAACGCCACCTTGCAGCAGCAACTGGGCGAAGCTCAAACCGCGCTGTGTGCCAAGGAGGAGGATTGCAGCAAAGTGGCGCAGGAGCGCGACCGCCTGGTCAAGGAGTTGGCAGACCAAGCGGATCGGCACAAGGCGAAGATCCAGAAGCTCAAGGAGGTGGAAAACTCCTTCACGGCCGAGTTTGAGACTTACCGCTCGAACTGGGCCGAGAAGGAGAAGGCTCTGTCCGACGGCTATGGCGAGATCGAGGACATGCTCGATGGTGAGTTGTCCTTTCCTTTCTTTTGCCTACCGAATTCTCATATGAGCCGGCTTCCGACTTTGTGCTTCTTTTTCCTTCTTGCGCAGAGTATTTTCCTGGTCACACCATCACTGCCAGCCAAGCCATCGAGGCTCGCCGCGACGAGCGAAGGCTGGCCGGTGTAGATATTGCGCCCAATGCCCCACGGACCCTTGGCGATGAGCTTTTCGCCGTTCAAGCTCGTCTCCAGCCGGCTCATCGAGCTCTCCGTCGTCTGCAACGTGTCAGAGCCCAGGTGGTTTCCGCCCTCTGGCTAGGTACTCTAGTTCTGCGCACCCCCAGTCAGACCGCCGACTGGTCAGAGGTGGCTGTTGGCCACTTCGAGGTGTGGAAGGGCTCCATAGCCCGGGCAGGCACATGGCGGGCTTTGGAGTTCGTCAAGGCATGGTACACTGGGCTGAGCCTAGCCCAGTTGGCCACGTTTCGGCTTGAAGCTGCCAAGGAGTTGGCGGCGGTGGCGCTCACTAAGGGAGTCCTGGACTAAGGGGTCCTCAGACGTTCGGCCTTTTATCCATGGGCCGGACTGATGGGCTGTGAAGACATGAAGGCCGAAGACTGCACCGTGTCTAGATTGGACTCTACTTGGCGTGGAAGGCAAGCTTGGCGACCGAAGATTCCTTTTTATGTAACCGACTCCATGTAAACCCTAGATCCCCTCGGTGTCTATATAAACCGAATGGGATAGTCCGAAAAGGACAGATACATATACTCATGACCATACCCACATAGGCTAGACTTCTAGGGTTTAGCCATTATGATCTCATGGTAGATCAACTCTTGTAATACTCATATTCATCAAGATCAATCAAGCAGGAAGTAGGGTATTACCTCCATAGAGAGGGCCCGAACCTGGGTAAACATCATGTCCCCCGTCTCCTATTACCATTGATCCTAGACCCACAGTTCGGGATCCCTGAGGGAGTCCTGGATTAGGGGGTCTCCGGATAGCCGGACTGTTGGACTATGAAGATACAAGATTGAAGACTTCGTATCATGTCCGGATGGGACTCTAGTTGGCATGGAAGGCAAGCTAGGCAATACGGATATGTATATCTCCTCCTTTGTAACCGACATTGTGTAACCCTAACCCTCTCCGGTGTCTATATAAACCGGAGGGTTTTAGTCCGTAGGACACAACAACCACAACATACAATCATACCATAGGCTAGCTTCTAGGGTTTAGCCTCTCCGATCTCGTGGTAGATCTACACTTGTACTACCCATATCAGCAATATTAATCAAGCGGGACGTAGGGTTTTACCTCCATCAAGAGGGCCCGAACCTGGGTAAAACATTGTGTCCCCTGCCTCCTGTTACCATCCGGCCTAGACGCACAGTTCGGGATCCCCTACCTGAGATCCGCCAGTTTTGACACCGACATTGGTGCTTTCATTGATAGTTCCTCTGTGTCATCGCCATTAGGCTTGATGGCTCCTACTATCATCGATAGCGATGCAGTCCAGGGTGAGACTTTTCTCCCGGATAGATCTTCGTGTTCGGCGGCTTTGCACTGCGGGCCAATTCGCTTGGCCATCTAGAGCAGATCGAAAGTTACACCCCTGGCCACCAGGTCAGGTTTGGAAGCTTAAACTACACGGCCGATGTTCGCGGAGACTTGATCTTCGACGGATTCGAGCCTCTGCCTTGTGCGCCACGCGGTCACGATGAGTACGATTTAGCTCTACCATCGGACAGTGTTCAGGAGATCGCACCGGCAGCCGCTCCGACCCTCGATTCGGAGCCAGTTGCGCCTTCCGCGAACGGGTGGATGGACCCCGCCACGGAGGCCTTACCCTCAGCGGCGATCAAGCCGAACATTGACCTTACCTTGCACAAGAGCCGCGTTGATAAATTGCCGGATCCTTCTCCGGCCATGGACTCCGAACCGCTTGCGCTCGTTCCTATCGAATCCGATTGGGCGCCGATCATGGAGTTTACCTCCACGGATATTTTTCAGCACTCGCCCTTTGGCGACATACTGAACTCATTAAGGTCTCTCTTCTTGTCAGGAGGATCCTGGCCGAACTATGTCCGGCAGGACTGGGATGCGGACGACGAAGAAATTTGCGACCCACCCACCACCCACTTAGTAGCCCCTGTCGATGACTTAACCGACATGCTCGACTTCGACTCCGAAGACATCGACGGTATGGACGACGATGCGGGAGACGAAGAGGAACCACTGCCTACGGGGCACTGGACAGCCACCTCGTCATATGACATATACATGGTGGATACACCCAAAGAAGACAATGGTGACGAGATAGCGGAGGATGACCCCTCCAAGAAGCAACCCAAGCACCGACGTCAGCGGCGCCGCTCTAAGTCCCGCCAAAGCAAAAGTGGTGATACCGGCACAGGAGATAATAAAACTCCAGATAGTGCCGAAGACAACAACAATCCCCTCCAGCAAGATTTAGAGCAGGAGGATGGAGGAGCCAGCCCTCCTAAGAGAGCGGCAGATGGAGAAGAGGAGGATGATAATTACATGCCCCCCTCCGAAGACGAGGCAAGCCTCGGCGATGACGAATTCACTGTGCCAGAGGATCCCGTTGAACAAGAGTGCTTCAAACGCCGGCTTATGGCCATGGCAAATAGCCTGAAGAAAAAGCAGCAGCAGCTTCAAGCTGATCAAGATCTGCTAGCTGACAGATGGACTGAAGTCCTCGCGGCCGAGGAATATAAATTCGAGCGCCCCTCCAAGAGTTACCCAAAATTCAGGTTGCCACCCCGACTGGAGGAAGAAGCGTATGACGCGGCTGATCGGCCACCTCGTGGCCCCGATAGAGAGGCATTCCAGCCAAAAACTCAGCCCGCACTCCGATGCCATTCAAATAAAAAGGCATGGGGAGATACGCCAGACCTGCGAGACATATTGGAGGACAAAGCAAAGCATGCAAGATCGATCTATGGATCACGAGGGCGCGCCACTATGCGAGACGATAAAAGTCACACCGAATACAGTGAAATTAAATCCGGACGGGCTGAACACAACAGGCAAGACCCATTCGAGCTGTGTCACGATAAAGCCGAATACAGAGGCGTCGCACACCCTTTATGCTTCACAGACGAAGTAATGGATCATCAAATCCCAGAAGGTTTCAAACCTATAAATATTGAATCATCCGACGGCACTACAGATCCTGCGGTATGGATCGAGGATTTCCTCCTTCACATCCACATGGCCCGCAGTGATGACTTACACGCCATCAAATACCTCCCACTAAAGCTCAAAGGACCAGCGCGGCATTGGCTTAACAGCTTGCCAGCAGACTCCATTAGCTGTTGGGAAGATCTGGAAGCCGCATTCCTCGACAACTTTCAGGGCACTTATGTGTGACCACCAGAAGCCGATGACTTGAGCCACATAATTCAGCACCCAGAAGTGTCAGCCAGACAATTCTGGACTCGGTTCCTTACAAAGAAACATCAAATAATCGACTGTCCGGATGCAGAGGCCTTAGCGGCTTCAAACACAACATCTGAGACGAGTGGATAGCCCGGCACCTTGGTCAGGAAAAGCCGAAATCTATGGTAGCTCTCACGACGCTCATGACCCGCTTTTGTGCGGGAGAAGACAGCTGTCTGGCTCGTAATAATAACATATCGAAGAACCATGGTACCTCGGATACCAAGGACGGCAATAGCAGGTCACGTCGCAACAAAAATAAGCACCGCATTAACAGCGAAAATACCGAGGATACGGCAGTCAATGCCGGATTCAAAGGCTCTAAACCCGGTCAGCGGAAAAAGCCATTCAAACAAAGTACGCCGGGTCCGTCCAGCTTGGACCGTATACTCGATCGCTCGTGTCAAATACACGGCACCCCAGACTAGCCAGCCAATCACACCAACAGGGATTGCTGGGTGTTCAAGCAGGCCGGCAAGTTAATTGCCGAAAACAAGGACAAGGGGCCGCATAGCGATGACGAGGGGGAATCCCGGCAGCCACACACCAGAGGATAGAAGAGGTTTCCCCCACAAGTGCGGACGGTGAACATGATATACGCAACCCACATCCCCAAGAGGGAGCGGAAGCGTGCGCTTAGGGACGTATATGCGTTGGAGCCAGTCGCCCCAAAGTTCAACCCTTGGTCCTCCTGTCCGATCACCTTCGATCGCATGGACCACCCCACTAGTATCCGTCATGGCAGATTCGCCGCATTGGTCCTAGACCCAATCATTGATGGATTTCACCTCACTTGAGTCCTTATGGATGGCGGAAGCAGCCTGGACCTGCTTTATCAGGACACAGTGCACAAAATGGGTATAGACCCCTCAAGGATCAAACCCACAAAAACGACCTTTAAAGGCATCATTCTAGGTGTAGAGGCCCATTGCACAGGCTCAATTACACTGGAAGTGGTCTTCGGATCCCCGGATAACTTCCGAAGCGAAGAGTTAATCTTCGATATAGTCCCATTCCGTAGTGGTTATCACGCGCTGCTCGGGCGAACCGCATTTTCTAGATTCAATGCGGTACCGCATTATGCATACCTCAAGCTCAAGATGCCAGGACCTCGCGGAGTTATTACAGTCAATGGAAACACAAAGCGCTCTCTCCGAACAGAGGAGCACACCGCGGCCCTCGCAGCAGAAGCACAAAGCAGCCTCTCAAGGCAATCAACCAGTTCGGCGCTTCAAAGCCCGGACACCTTCAAGCGTGCTCGGAGCAATCAACAAATAGACTGCCTAGCGCGATCTGAGCTCGCGTAGCAATACGACGGCCACCCCAATCCCAGCCCAACAGTGAAACTCGTGCCACGCGTACATAATTACGTATTAAAAATACCATGGGCATAGGTGGGGAGGGGGCACAACTGCGGCACGCCCCAAGACGCGGCTTAAACCGCACTAGAGGCTTCCCATTTGGTTATTTTTTTTCAGGACCTTAATCTCTAGAAACACTGTCCAACAGCACTATTGCCGAACACATGATCCAGCAACCAAGGATGCAGACAACTACGTCATACCACGGAATTCCCAGGTGGATTACAGTAACGAGCGAAATATTCGATTTAATATCATTCCTCAGCTTGCCCTTGGAAGGGACATAGTCCTACTCTTGGCTTATCGCACTATCTGTATCACTCTGCTTTAACGTGATTTTTTGAATAAACAATGCATGACATTATGACTATTATTGCATTCTTGTTATATATATATATATGTGTGTGTGTGTGTGTGTTCATTAATGACGCCTTGCAACCGTACACTTTGGTACGACCAATACACCGGGGGCTTACGTACCCCACAATATGGTGTGAAAAGTCCAAACACTTTCACAAGTGTGGCACCCCGAACTTATATCATTATATGCATCAACTCCAAATCATGTCTTTGGTCAAATGTTGGGTTTGCCCGGCTCCTATGTTTTGGTACCTTACGCTCCGCTCTATCGGCTAAGGTAGCGCTAGGAGAACTACTGCGATTGTGCCCCGGTTCTGCTGGGTTCAGCACCTCAGTAGAGAAAGCTAAAACTGACTATCATGATAAGGCGAGAGACTGGTCGCTGTTCGGCGAGGTTTTCGAGTCCCTAAAGACTTATGCCGCTTAGAGCGAGGGGCCGGCCATGTCCGGCTTAAAGGCGTGTATTGCGCCCCGAATTCGGCCTTCCGAATACCAGGGGCTTCGCCGAAATTTAAAATTATAGAATTCTATGGCTAAGTGAGAGTGATAAAGCATTATTAGTCCGGTTGCCTTGTTCGCTGTGCTGAGCACCTCCCTCGAAGGACCCAAACATGGGAACAAGAGTGCTCAGGTTTATCCCGAACACCCCAACACTCGTGGCATGGGGGCAGAAGCCGAGGACTAGCCATCTCTCAGATTGGATAAACAGCCAAACATAAGGCAACATTTTAAATTCAAACAAGCATTGCATAGCGCATATGAAACAAGTTTTCATAAATACAGGATAAAACGAGCAAGTCTCACTCAAATATTACATCTTTTGAACACTCGTCCGCTATGAGACGAGCACTCAGCAGGACACCCTCATAGTACATCTCGGGGTGGCGGTGCTCCTTGCCCTCCAGCGGCCCCTCCTTGATCAGCTTCACGGCGTCTAGCTTGACCCACTGCAATTTCACATGGGCGAAAGCCCGATGTGCACCTTCAATGCAGACAGATCGCTTGACGACCTCCAGCCGCGGGCAGGCATCCACAAGCCGCCTCACCAGGCCGAAGAAGCTGCTCGGAAGGGTGTTGCCAGGCCACAGCCGGACTATAAAGCCCTTCATGGCCTGATCGGCCGCCTTATGTAGCTCGATCATCTGCTTCAGCTGGCCGCTCATTGGCACCGGGTGTTCGGCCTCAGTATACTGAGACTAGAACAGCTTCTCCGTTGATCTTCCATCCTCGGCCTGGTAAAATTGTGCGGCATCGGACACGCTGCGGGGCAAATCTGCGAATGCTCCTGGAGAGCTCTGGATTCGGGTAAGTAATCAGTAATTTACTTTTACATGCTTGCTTTGCATATAGAAAGCCTTACCCGCCGCTATCTTCTTCATTGCGTCGATCTCCTGGAGGGCCTTTTGGGCTTCGGCCTTGGCACTTTTTGCGCTCTCGAGGGCCGCGGCAAGCTCAGACTCCCGCGTCTTTGAGTCAAGCTCCAACGCCTCGTGCTTCGCCACGAGAGCCTGGAGCTCTTGCTGCACCTCGCCCACCCGAGCCTCGTGCTTCTCTCGCTCGATGCGCTCCTTAGCCGCTTTATCTTCGGCCTAGGACATCGCTTGCTTTAGGGTCGCCACTTCGGTCACGGCCCCTGGAAAATTCATGATAATCCTGTCATTTTGCAATCACATTCTTTTTATACATATCTATAGATAGGGTATTACTTACCCTTGTTCTCCTCGAGCTGCCTCTTGGCAAGGACGAGCTCTTTCTTGGACCCCTCGAGGTCCTGCTTCAGTACGGCAACCTCCGCAGTCAGTGCGGTGGACGCCAGCAGCGAGGCCTACATACGCATATTGACATACTTATATTAGACTCCTGCGATATTATTTGATCCTCTGTTCGGCTTTTCTTTGTGAACACCGAACAAAGCATCAGGGGCTACTGTCTATGCGGTAATATTTTTCCTATATTTTAAAAAACACTTACCTCAAAGCCTGTTAGAAGATTGGCACAGGCTTCAGTCAATCCGCTCTTGGCGGACTGAACCTTCTGGACCACCGCACTCATAATAGTACGGTGCTCCTCGTCGATGGAAGCGCTGCGAAGCGCTTCCAGCGGATTGTCCGGTGCCTCTGGATGGACAGAGGTCACCGGCACAGGCGTCTTGCCCCTCTTGGAAGGAGGCCGCCTGCCCGAGCCCGGAACCACTGGAGGTTCCGGCGTGGTGTTCGGCTGAGGGCCGAACTCAGAGCTCTCAGGGGCCCCGTCCCCTCGGCTCTCGGAGTCCGGAAGGTCGCCTTGAGGCGCCTCCGGGACTGTCTCCCCTCGACCCGGTGCCTCTTGAGACAGCACCTTGGCGTCGTCAGCAGGATGAGGGGAGGTGGCGGTCGGGACTGGATCGCTATCCATGTCCGACGAGCCCAGGGAGCCGTCCGATGATACATCGATACTGGCTCGTGGCGGCCTGCATAATTATGTTCGACGTTAGGGAAAGCAGTGTGACAAAGGAATGCTATGAGTTACTCTGGTGTCCGAATACTTACGATCTTCCCAGGGGCTTGGCCCTGGGCAACCACTCGTCTTCGCCTTCGTCGGCGGTGGTGGAACTGTCCGGAAGGAGAGTCCTTCCCTTCTTGGAACCTTCGCCCCCCAGGTGGGGCGGCCGTCCTTTTCTTATCTCCCCCAGCTGGAGGGGGAGCATCTTCTTCTTCTTCCTCGTCTTCGGGGGAGGAGTGCACCACAGAGTCATCGGACGGAGAGTCCGACGGCGCCTGGCGTCGGGAACTCTTTCGGGTTCCCTTGGCCTTCTTGGTCTTCTCCGGCACCGTATAAGGAGCCGGAGTCAGCATCTTCGCCAGAAGAGCATCCGCTGGGCCTTCGGGCAAAGGAGCCAGACAGTCGATCTGTCCGGTCGTCTCTTGCCAGTCCTGTCAAAGGTACGGGAGTTTAGATCCTGCATGGAGTCAATCTATAAAAGATAAATATCCCGTGAAAGGTAAAGCAGCTTACCGCACTGGCTTGGCGCTTCGTGCTGAATCTGCGATCCTCAGTAATGGGAGGAGGGACCTCGACACTTTTGAACAGCACCCTCCAGGCATCTTCGTGAGTTGTGTCAAAGTGCCTGTTCAGAGTTCGGTGCTGCGCGGTGTCGAACTCCCACAAGTTGAAGTCCCGTTGTTGGCTCGGGAGGATCCGGCGGTGGAGCATGACCTGGACTACGTAGACGAGTTTGAGCTTATTTCTCACCATGTTTTGAATACATGTTTGGAGCCCGGTCAGCTCTCCCGAACTACCCCAGGACAGGCCCTTCTCTTTCCAGGAGGTAAGCCGCATGGGGATGCCAGATCGGAACTCGGGGGCCGCTGCCCATGCAGGGTCACACGGCTTGGTGATGTAGAACCACCCCGATTGCCACCCCTTTATGGTTTCCACAAAGGAGCCCTCAAGCCATGTAACGTTGGTCATCTTGCCCACCATGGCGCCTCCACACTCTGCCTGGCGGCCGCCCACAACCTTCGGCTTGACATTGAAGGTCTTCAATGATAAGCCGAAGTGGGGCTTGATGCGGAGGAAGGCCTCGCACACGACGATAAATGCCGAGATATTGAGGATGAAATTCGGGGCAAGATCGTGGAAATCCAGGCCGTAGTTGTCAGGACCCCGACTCGATGTCACATCGATCTAGCTGGTAACACCTCATATCACTTTGCGGCCTCACGCACGGTATTCCCACGGGTGTCGTCTTACCTTTTTCCCGGGACCGTTTGCGCCTTTTGGCTCACGTATATGATAGTGTCGCTAGCATCCATATGATAAAGAGCCCGGGCTGACATGACTAGTCGTAAACCCAAAGTGGCACAGACTTACAGGGACAGGCATCCATGACCCAGCTTCGAACGTGTCGGTCATCAGCAAGTGGGTCCGGGCTGCAGCACTGGGCTAGCAGGACTCCGGTAAACCGGGCTGTAGCGGGCTAACAGGACTCCGGTACTCAAAGCGTGACATTTCCCCGAAGGGACAGACACAGGAACGAAGAAGGACACATGCCGGCCAGCCTAAGTGTTCCAGAGCAGTAGCAAGCTACCATGGCTCAGCGGTAACACTAGGAGACATTTCCCGGTAAGAGAGGCTACTAAAGATAAACAACTAGATGGTCAGATCCCACACATATCAAGCATTTCAATCATACACACAATATGCTCGATATGTGCAAATACAACGAAGCATCACAACATGACTCTACGACACAAGTACTTTATTTAAGGCTCAGTGAGCCATACATAACATACACACAAAGGTACGGGTCTCACGACCCAACATACAAGTTATACAATCATACAAGCCAACAGCGGAAGTAACTTGTCTGAGTACAGACAACTAGTAAAATAAAAGAGGCTTGGAAAGCCTGACTATACTATGTGGTCCTTCACAAGCTCAGGGTCACCACCTGGGTCTTTAGCCTACTCGTTGATGTCAACGTCTACATAGAACCCATCAGAAGGGGTTGCAGCGTCTTCTGTAAAATGTAGATTATAGCAACATGAGTACAAAGGTACTCAGCAAGACTTACATCAGATCCTACATACATGCATAGTATCAAGAAGGGTTGGTGGAGTTATTGCAGCAAGCCAGCTTTGACTCTTGGCTAGACTATCCTACGATACTCCATTTGAAACAGTTTTGCGCACACGAGTCCACTATTCACCACTTCAATACACTACCGAGGATCCACCTCCGTCTTCCTACGGAAGAGCCATCCTCGGCACTCACACTTATCTTGAGGCTTTTAGTAGTTTCCATTTACTTGTCTATGAACTGTATAGGCAACCAAGTAGTCCTTTACCGCGGACGCGGCTATTCGAATAGATCATGTTAACCCTGCAGGGGGGTACTTCTTCATACACGCTCTCACCACTTATCGTCGTTTACACGACATGTACTCGGCAACCTTCAAGCGGAAGCCCAACGTGGGTGTCGGCCACGACCTACCTAATCACCTAAGTCTCCAGTCCAGGTTTATCGCCTATTCAGGTTCCATCCGCAGGGAGTCCGGCCGAGGTTTCCCATACGGCCCCGAACGATGTGAACAGGGTTCCCGAGATACCTAACGGGTATTCGGTACACCCGGCCACGTACCTACCGCATCACAGCCCACCCCTACGGTCAGCGCTGTCCACGGCCTCCAGTAGGCTACAAACACCAGAAACTACTTGCAACTCCCGGACGGAGAACTAGGGTGAATAAGAAGTCGAGAGGGTCCATTGGTTTCGGGCCCAATGCATGGTAGTAGCTGATTCTTAAATCACACATACAGATCTCAGTGCTTAAGGTCGGCTTCAATGAAACAACCCACCATGTACTCCTACATGGCCTCTCATCGATACCTTTACCAAATCGTGTTCACCATATCACTCTCATTACCGACATAATCATTTCACTCTAGCCCATCACCCAGATGAACCAGACCTGACACGACTCTAAGCATAGCAGGCATAGCAAGGTAGGAACAACACATACATATGGCTCAATCAACTCCTACACATGCTAGTGGGTTTCATCTAGTTACTGTGGCAATGACAGGTCATGCAGAGGAAATGGGTTCAACTACCGCAGCACACAGCAGTTTGAATCGCGTTGTCTTAATGCAGTAAAATAGAGCAGGAGCGAGAACATGGGATTGTATCGATATGATCAAATGGTTGGTTGCTTGCCTGATGGTTCGTTGCACGGATACGGTTCTTCGTTAGGGTAATCTCGGTACTCCTCGGGGACAGATCCTGTCGCAAGGGATAACGATACACAGGCATCACCAAACAATGTGCAACAATATGATGCATGCATGAAACATGGCAATATGAGTGTGTTGGGCTAATGCAACTAAAACCAGATGTGTTTGAGCAAATTTGAATCAAAGATTCAATTTCCAAATTCAAATATGGCCTTTTAAAGTGCCTTTTCTTGTTCTGATTGAAACATCAAGTTAACTTGTTTGATCATGCATGAAAATAGTACAGATGGATAGATTGGATTTTTCTGATCATTTTTCATATATTATTTGTCCAATTTGGAGTTACAGAATAAAAGTTATGAATTTTTGAAGTTTAAATAATATTCTGGAATTTCCTGATTTAATTTAAATCCAGAAATATCATTTACTGCGTCAGCCTGACATCACAGTGACATCAGCAGGTCAACAGGGCTGGCTCGGGTCAAACCTGACGTGTGGGGTCCACACGTCAGTGTCACAGGGGCTAATCCCGCGTTGACCCGGGGCTGGTTAGCTTTGACTAAGCCCTGGGGCCCACTGTCAGTGTCAGGGGGGTGGTGGATTAGTGGTTAATCATCTAGGCCACGTCAGCTCGCCGGAGTTCTGGCCGGCGGCGACCAACAGTGCGGCGGCGATAGTGGTTTTGGTCGTTTCGGCCACCAAATGGAACGTGGCGACCACCGGAGTGAAGCTGAGGACGACCCGCGGCTCTTGGCGGAGTCCGTTGGGGTCGGGGTGGCCGGAGTCGACGCCGGCGACGACTTTGGCGGCCACCGAGGTTCGGTCGGAGGTGAACTTGGTGCTAGAGGGTTCGGTGAGGCTCGTGGAGTGGCTAGCTAGGTGCTGTGGAACGCGGTGAGCAAGATGGACACCATCTTGTGGCCGGAGGATGACCGGGAGCACGTCGGCGACGAGGTCCACGGCGGTGGGTGCGGTTGAGCTTCGGGAGGTAGCTACACGGCTCGGGAGCAAGAACGGAAGGGAGGGGAAGATGGCTGAGCTCACAGTGAGTGCGACGGAGTCCTTGGTGCGGTCGGAGATGGACCGGAGCGACGTCGGCGTTGAAGGGGATCTCCGGCGACGGTGAGCTCGGGCGAGGTCGGTGCGGTGGTCTCGGGCGTTGCGAGCGCTCGGGGCTCGGCTGCTCGATGAAGTGGACGGCGGCGAAGCTCCTGGACACGGTGAGACGGCGTGGAGACGACGGGGAGCACGGCTACGACGGTGGTGCGGCGATGGTGGCGTCGGCCATGGCTGGGGCGTGCGAGGGGGAGGAGCTGGAGAGGAGAGGGGGTGTCTGGGAGGTTCAGAGGAGAGAGGGAGACCGATCCACGGCGTCACCTGGCGAGGGGAGCGGCGAGGCGGCGAGCAGGTGCGTGGCGCACGCCGCGGTCGCCGTCGGGCACCTGCCTGCCTGCCTGGCCGAAGCAGCTCGCTGGAGCGGTGCTGGGCTGGGCCGGCAGGTGGGCTGGCTAGTGGGCTGCGGTGGCGCCAGGTAGGGTTTTCCCTTTTTTTTCTATTTTCTGTTTTATTTAATAATTCTGCAACTTTGTTGAATTAAATAAAATACCTAGTCAACTCCAAAAATCACCAAACTACTCCTGGTCCATAGTTGGAATATTTCCAACATGAAACATTTTAGTTTGGGGATATTTGAACATTTAAATATTTTATATTATTTTAAATGCCCAAATTCAAATAGTTATGATTTAATTCAAAGACCCTATGATGGCCTAGGAAAATGTGCACCACTTTTGTCAGAGGTTCTGAACCAAGGCTAAAATGATGGACATTTTAGAAGGGCATTTCAGGTTCATTGAAAATTATTTTAGTAAACCCTAGTTGGTTTTCAGAGGGGACTGGGGGTTCTGTCATCCCCATTTCAAGTTTCTGATGAAAAAGTAAACATGATGCAACACTCTAATGCATGACTAGCTAGGGTGTGACAACTCACCCCCACTCAAAAGAATCTCGTCCCGAGATTTGGGTTCCTCCGAGAAGAAGGCAGGATATTCAAGTCGAAGACGATCCTCCCTTTCCCAAGTTGCTTCATCTTCAGAATGGTGCGACCATTGAACCTTGAGAAACTTGATATTATGACGTCGCGTGGTACGTTCGGCTTGATCGAGGATACGAATGGGGTACTCTCGATATGTAAGATTATCTTGGAGATCAAGCGTTTCGTGGTCCACTTCACGGATAGGATCCGAGAAGCAACGCCTGAGTTGAGAAACGTGGAAGACATCGTGAACTCTGGAGAGGTGCGGAGGTAGTTCCAATTGGTAGGCAACTTCTCCTCGTTTGGCAAGAATGCGAAAAGGTCCAATGTAACGAGGAGCCAACTTGCCTTTGATACCGAAGCGATGGGTTCCCTTCAGAGGGGTGACCCGAAGATAAGCCTTCTCGTCAACCTCGAAAGTCATAGCCTTATGTTTTCGGTCATATTGACTCTTTTGACGGGATTGGGCTGTTTTCAACTTTTCACGAACGATACGAACTTGTTCTTCTGCTTCCTGAATCATATCCGGGCCAAAGAATTGTCTTTCCCCGGTCTCTGACCAGTTAAGGGGTGTTCGACATCGTCGTCCATAGAGAACTTCAAAAGGGGCTTTACCCAAGCTAGACTGATAGCTGTTGTTGTAAGCGAATTCGGCAAATGGAAGGCACTTCTCCCAGTCCATTCCGAAAGAGATAACGGAGGCTCGAAGCATGTCTTCTAGAATTTGGTTGACGCGTTCCACTTGACCACTTGACTGAGGGTGGAAAGCGGTGCTAAAGGAGAGACGGGTTCCCATAGCATTTTGGAAACTTTCCCAAAATCGAGAGGTGAAAAGACTTCCTCGATCCGAATTGATTTCCAAAGGAACACCATGGAGGGACACTATTCGGGAGATGTATAAGTCTGCCAGCTGACTAGCGGTTATACTCTCACGAACAGGTAAGAAATGAGCTACTTTGGAAAGACGATCGACCACGACGAAAATAGCATTATTCCCTCTTTTGGTCCTGGGAAAACCGGTAATGAAATCCATACCAATTTTATCCCATTTCCATTCAGGAATAGCTAATGGTTGAAGGGTGCCAGCAGGCCGTTGATGCTCTGCTTTTACACGACGACAGACGTCGCAATTGGCAATATACTGAGCGATTTCTCTCTTCATCCTAGTCCACCAGAACCTCTGGCGTAGGTCCTGATACATTTTAGTACTACCGGGATGAATGGTGAGAGGAGATTCATGAGCTTCCTTAAGGATCAAACGCCTTAGGTTGCGCACTTTGGGAACTACTAGTCGATTCCCGAAGTATACGACTCCTTGATCATCAATGGAGAAACAACCCGCAATTCCTTTCTGAATGTTCCTCTTGATGCGGGAGATTCCCGGATCTACCTTCTGTGCTTTGATAATTTGATCCGTAAGGGTAGGTTTTGCCACCAAGGTGGAAAGAAAACCTTGAGGTACAATGTGAAGGTTAAGCTTTCGAAATTCCTCATGGAGAAGCGGTTGACTTTGTTGTAACATCAGATTGTTACAATAGGATTTACGACTTAGCGCATCAGCCATGACGTTGGCTTTCCCTGGGGTATAGGTTATTCCTAAGTCGAAGTCTGTGATCAATTCAACCCAACGTCTTTGCCTGAGATTCAAATCCGGTTGGGTGAAAATGTACTTCAGACTTTGGTGATCAGTGAATATTTCGCAACGATTACCGAGGAGGTAATGTCGCCAGGTCTTAAGTGCATAGACTACGGCTGCAAGTTCTAGATCATGAGTAGGGTAATTCTCCTCATGTGGGTGCAATTGCCGTGAAGCGTAAGCAATTACGTGTCGATCTTGCATGAGAATGCAACCTAGTCCTTGTCGCGAGGCGTCGCAGTAGATAACAAAGTCTTTGGAGAAGTCTGGTGGTACCAACACAGGAGCAGAAGTCAGGCGTCTTTTCAGTTCCTGAAAACTGTGCTCACATTGTGGAGTCCATTCGAACTTCTTATCTTTCTTGATGAGTTCGGTTAGAGGTTTAGCAACTTTGGAGAAGTTCTCGACAAAGCGACGGCAATAGCTCGCTAAGCCCAGAAAACTCCGAACTTGCTTGACCGATTCGGGTGGAGTCCAATCAAGGACGGCTTGAACTCGCTCAGGGTTAACAGCAATACCTTTACCAGATATTACATGACCCAGATAGGTCACTTCTGGCAACCAGAATTCACATTTAGAAAATTTGGCATAAAGGCGATGCTCTCGAAGTTTCTGCAACACTAGTCTTAGATGTTCGGCATGTTCTTCCTCGTTCTTGGAGTAGATGAGTATATCATCGAGATAAACTACGACGAATTTATCCAAATACTCCATGAAGATTGAGTTCATTAACCGAGAAAAGGTGGCTGGAGCGTTGGTTAAACCGAAGGACATGACGGTGTACTCGTATTGGCCATAACGAGTAACAAAGGCCGTTTTAGGAATGTCCCCGTTTCTGATTTTGATTTGATGGTAGCCCAACCTCAAGTCCATCTTAGAGAAGACTGAAGATCCAGCGAGCTGATCATACAGGTCGTTGATCCTGGGAAGTGGATATTTGTTCTTGATTGTGACCAAATTGACAGGTCGGTAATCTACAACCATTCGATCCGTACCATCCTTTTTCTTAACGAATAGGACGGGGCAAGCCCACGGAGATGAGCTAGGTCGGATGAAACCCTTTTTCAAGGATTCGTCGAGTTGTTTCTTAAGCTCGGCTAGTTCTAAGGGTGCCATCTTATAAGGCCTTCTAGCAATCGGAACGGTTCCTGGAATGAGGTCTATTACGAACTCAACATCCCTGTCAGGTGGAACACCTGGCAATTCCTCTGGAAAGACATCCGGAAAGTCACGGACTACCGGGACGTCCTCAAGGTCTGGCAAAGGGCTGGCGTTAAGAGAATATAACTGCCGCTTGGCTATTCGAGTCAAGACATTGACTATCTTTCCCGAAGGGTGGGTGAGTTGAACAGTCCTAGAGAAGCAATCAATTTTGGCTTGATGAGCTGACATCCAGTCCATACCCAAAATGATATTAATATCTGAAGATTTAAGGGCTATCAAAGATGCGAGAAAAACAAGTCTGTCGACTTGGATTTCATTTCCATAACTTACCCTAGAGGTCTGCCATCTAGACCCAGGGGTAGAGATTTCCATAGTGGATGGCAAGTCACAGAATGCAACGTTATGCAAACGAGCATAATTTTCAGATATAAATGAATGAGAGGCTCCTGTATCGAAAAGAACAGATGCCGGGTGGCAATTAACAAGAAGCGTACCGAGTACAACGTTGGGATCTTCTTGAGCTTCTTCGGCAGAGACACAGTTGACATGGCCACGTGAGGCGGTGACCGGTTTAGCATGAAACACTTTTCCTGTCGGCTTGCCACGGCCAACAGCTTTAGCAGATTGATTGGGGTTGGTCTGGGGGCATTCCCGCATATAATGACCAGATTCCCCACACTTGAAACAAGTCACGGAACTGGTACGTGGAGGAGCATTATTGGATGGACCCCCATAGGGCTTGGCTGGAGCAGACTGTTGAGCGGGTCGAGGCGCCTGGAAAGATGGCCTCGGTGTGAACCTGGGTGGCAAGGCGGTGTTGGGTACCCACACGCGGCGCTTCTGAGGACCAGCACCGGATGAGGAACCCGTGTCACGTCCATGCTTGCGTGTTGCGTCATAGTCAGTCTGACCAGTTTCAGCACTGATGGCTTTGTTGACAAGTTTCGAGAAGGATGTGCACTCATGCAGACGGAGGTCGCGGCGAAGCTCAGGACTAAGGCCCTTGCGGAACCTTGCTTGCTTCTTGGCGTCAGTAGAAACTTCCTCGGTTGCATATCGTGCAAGATTACCAAACTCCCTGCTATAGACATCCACAGAAAGTCGGCCTTGGGTGAAATTGCAAAATTCTTCACGCTTACGGTCCATGAGACCCTCCGGAATGTGATGTTCACGGAAAGCGTCGCTGAATTCAGCCCAAGTTGTGACATGGCCTGCTGGGCGCATAGCTCCATAATTCTCCCACCATAGACTGGCGGGGCCTTCAAGATGATATGCGGCAAAGGTGACCTTGTCAGCCTCCGCTACCAGCGCGGAACGCAGCTTGTGAGAAATACTGCGAAGCCAGTCATCAGCGTCGAGAGGCTCGACTGAGTGGTGGAACGTGGGTGGATGCAATTTGATAAAATCACTGAGTGACACCACGTTAGCCCTCTGATGGTGTGCTGTGTTCTGTTCAATACGCTCTAACAAACGGTTTGTCTCCCGCTTGTTTCTCTCAGCTTCCATCATAACCTCGGCTAGTGAAGGAGGTTGAGGCAGATGTTCATTTCTGGCTTCACTGCCTTCGGCCTGCTCTTGGGAAGCAGGGTTGGCGCGTGTGTTGACCATCCTAGGTAAACAAGACAATGATTTAGTCAGAATGATGAAATTCCGACATGGGATACATAATGTAAGAAATAACTCGGAATGCAAGATGATCATCCGTATGACATGGTAGATACAGAAACTGCTTCTTTATTCCATCGTCATACACACCATACAGGGTTTAGTACAAGACCAAACATAGTACTATTACGGTGAAAGAGGATTACATCTCATCGGAGGCATTCCAAGCTCCTATACATTATTTTTCTACATCTCCGGAAAGAGTACAAACTAAGTCATATCCCACGAGACACGCAGGACAATAGACGACACAGCTAGTGCGAACTAGTGATACTACTACTAACTCAGACCGATCCGTAGTAGTCCTCGTAGAAGTCACCTCCATAGCCTGGAAGTTCAACATGATCATCCGGAAACAGACGGTCTCGCGGAGCTTGTGGACCATAGGGGCTAGGATGAGGTCGTGGTCCAACAAACGGTGGCCTGCGGGGACCGCGAGGTGGGGTGATGCCTCCTACATCACGCCAAACCATCACGTCCGGCAGAGCAGATCTCACAGGATAGAGATCGCGCATATCTGAAAATCCAGCTTGCACCGCCGGTGCGAACCGAGTCAAAGTGGCCCAGTGGTCGGCACGGGTATTGAAGAGCTCTAGCCTTAAGGCCCGATTTTCACGGTCCTTATCCTCGAGCATCTCAGCAGTGGTGCGAGTCCGTGAATCCTCCTGAGTGGAGTCAGCATAGATAGCCTGGAGATACCCTTGTGCTCCCGGAAGTGATCCTGGCATATACCGGAAATCAGAGTCCCGAAATAACCCAGATCTGACTCGCATAATGGTCATCATAGAGTAGGCGGCATCCTGCACAGCCATCTCGATAGTAACCCCGAGCCCATAGGAGCAGTGAAGAGGCTCGGTGGATCCAGGATAAGATGGAAATATCCTGACAGTGCAGAGATACTGGCTTTGATTAAAGTCTCGGAATTGCTCTTCGACCGTGTACTCAGGATACCAGCGGTATCCAGCCTCAGTCATTACCCTGACCAACTTAGCAGTATGGCCGGGTACATCTAGGCATCGAGTTAGGCGAACCACTTGGTTGAGGTCGCGAGTGGCCATCTGAAAGCATAATCATAATGCAAAGGCATTAGAATTTCTAGCAAAATTTCGGCAGCATAACAGCTGTAAATGCTCAAAAAGGATATTGAGACATTTGACAAAGGATTTCGTACACACTCAACATCATCATATCAAGTTCTGAAACCATTCCAACAACATAATGTGGTAGTAGAACTGAACTAGGCTGATAACCATCAAGCTTATAAGGTACTACTGATTAGTAACACGTGATCCTGATAGAGAGAACAGATCCTAATTCCTTAACCCCCGATGGAAGAATGGACTGACTCAGATCAGAATGTCATAAGGTATAAGGAGTAAAAAGAGCCTTACGTTCCATCCCACAAACAATTCCCCTACATATAACTAAAGAATTTCTAGACTCAACATCGACCAGTTTGGCTTGGAGAACCTACAGGCAGTCCGGCTCTGATGCCAACGCTGTCAGGACCCCGACTCGATGTCACATCGATCTAGCTGGTAACACCTCATATCACTTTGCGGCCTCACGCACGGTATTCCCACGGGTGTCGTCTTACCTTTTTCCCGGGACCGTTTGCGCCTTTTGGCTCACGTATATGATAGTGTCGCTAGCATCCATATGATAAAGAGCCCGGGCTGACATGACTAGTCGTAAACCCAAAGTGGCACAGACTTACAGGGACAGGCATCCATGACCCAGCTTCGAACGTGTCGGTCATCAGCAAGTGGGTCCGGGCTGTAGCACTGGGCTAGCAGGACTCCGGTAAACCGGGCTGTAGCGGGCTAACAGGACTCCGGTACTCAAAGCGTGACATTTCCCCGAAGGGACAGACACAGGAACGAAGAAGGACACATGCCGGCCAGCCTAAGTGTTCCAGAGCAGTAGCAAGCTACCATGGCTCAGCGGTAACACTAGGAGACATTTCCCGGTAAGAGAGGCTACTAAAGATAAACAACTAGATGGTCAGATCCCACACATATCAAGCATTTCAATCATACACACAATATGCTCGATATGTGCAAATACAACGAAGCATCACAACATGACTCTACGACACAAGTACTTTATTTAAGGCTCAGTGAGCCATACATAACATACACACAAAGGTACGGGTCTCACGACCCAACATACAAGTTATACAATCATACAAGCCAACAGCGGAAGTAACTTGTCTGAGTACAGACAACTAGTAAAATAAAAGAGGCTTGGAAAGCCTGACTATACTATGTGGTCCTTCACAAGCTCAGGGTCACCACCTGGGTCTTTAGCCTACTCGTTGATGTCAACGTCTACATAGAACCCATCAGAAGGGGTTGCAGCGTCTTCTGTAAAATGTAGATTATAGCAACATGAGTACAAAGGTACTCAGCAAGACTTACATCAGATCCTACATACATGCATAGTATCAAGAAGGGTTGGTGGAGTTATTGCAGCAAGCCAGCTTTGACTCTTGGCTAGACTATCCTACGATACTCCATTTGAAACAGTTTTGCGCACACGAGTCCACTATTCACCACTTCAATACACTACCGAGGATCCACCTCCGTCTTCCTACGGAAGAGCCATCCTCGGCACTCACACTTATCTTGAGGCTTTTAGTAGTTTCCATTTACTTGTCTATGAACTGTATAGGCAACCAAGTAGTCCTTTACCGCGGACGCGGCTATTCGAATAGATCATGTTAACCCTGCAGGGGGGTACTTCTTCATACACGCTCTCACCACTTATCGTCGTTTACACGACATGTACTCGGCAACCTTCAAGCGGAAGCCCAACGTGGGTGTCGGCCACGACCTACCTAATCACCTAAGTCTCCAGTCCAGGTTTATCGCCTATTCAGGTTCCATCCGCAGGGAGTCCGGCCGAGGTTTCCCATACGGCCCCGAACGATGTGAACAGGGTTCCCGAGATACCTAACGGGTATTCGGTACACCCGGCCACGTACCTACCGCATCACAGCCCACCCCTACGGTCAGCGCTGTCCACGGCCTCCAGTAGGCTACAAACACCAGAAACTACTTGCAACTCCCGGACGGAGAACTAGGGTGAATAAGAAGTCGAGAGGGTCCATTGGTTTCGGGCCCAATGCATGGTAGTAGCTGATTCTTAAATCACACATACAGATCTCAGTGCTTAAGGTCGGCTTCAATGAAACAACCCACCATGTACTCCTACATGGCCTCTCATCGATACCTTTACCAAATCGTGTTCACCATATCACTCTCATTACCGACATAATCATTTCACTCTAGCCCATCACCCAGATGAACCAGACCTGACACGACTCTAAGCATAGCAGGCATAGCAAGGTAGGAACAACACATACATATGGCTCAATCAACTCCTACACATGCTAGTGGGTTTCATCTAGTTACTGTGGCAATGACAGGTCATGCAGAGGAAATGGGTTCAACTACCGCAGCACACAGCAGTTTGAATCGCGTTGTCTTAATGCAGTAAAATAGAGCAGGAGCGAGAACATGGGATTGTATCGATATGATCAAATGGTTGGTTGCTTGCCTGATGGTTCGTTGCACGGATACGGTTCTTCGTTAGGGTAATCTCGGTACTCCTCGGGGACAGATCCTGTCGCAAGGGATAACGATACACAGGCATCACCAAACAATGTGCAACAATATGATGCATGCATGAAACATGGCAATATGAGTGTGTTGGGCTAATGCAACTAAAACCAGATGTGTTTGAGCAAATTTGAATCAAAGATTCAATTTCCAAATTCAAATATGGCCTTTTAAAGTGCCTTTTCTTGTTCTGATTGAAACATCAAGTTAACTTGTTTGATCATGCATGAAAATAGTACAGATGGATAGATTGGATTTTTCTGATCATTTTTCATATATTATTTGTCCAATTTGGAGTTACAGAATAAAAGTTATGAATTTTTGAAGTTTAAATAATATTCTGGAATTTCCTGATTTAATTTAAATCCAGAAATATCATTTACTGCGTCAGCCTGACATCACAGTGACATCAGCAGGTCAACAGGGCTGGCTCGGGTCAAACCTGACGTGTGGGGTCCACACGTCAGTGTCACAGGGGCTAATCCCGCGTTGACCCGGGGCTGGTTAGCTTTGACTAAGCCCTGGGGCCCACTGTCAGTGTCAGGGGGGTGGTGGATTAGTGGTTAATCATCTAGGCCACGTCAGCTCGCCGGAGTTCTGGCCGGCGGCGACCAACAGTGCGGCGGCGATAGTGGTTTTGGTCGTTTCGGCCACCAAATGGAACGTGGCGACCACCGGAGTGAAGCTGAGGACGACCCGCGGCTCTTGGCGGAGTCCGTTGGGGTCGGGGTGGCCGGAGTCGACGCCGGCGACGACTTTGGCGGCCACCGAGGTTCGGTCGGAGGTGAACTTGGTGCTAGAGGGTTCGGTGAGGCTCGTGGAGTGGCTAGCTAGGTGCTGTGGAACGCGGTGAGCAAGATGGACACCATCTTGTGGCCGGAGGATGACCGGGAGCACGTCGGCGACGAGGTCCACGGCGGTGGGTGCGGTTGAGCTTCGGGAGGTAGCTACACGGCTCGGGAGCAAGAACGGAAGGGAGGGGAAGATGGCTGAGCTCACAGTGAGTGCGACGGAGTCCTTGGTGCGGTCGGAGATGGACCGGAGCGACGTCGGCGTTGAAGGGGATCTCCGGCGACGGTGAGCTCGGGCGAGGTCGGTGCGGTGGTCTCGGGCGTTGCGAGCGCTCGGGGCTCGGCTGCTCGATGAAGTGGACGGCGGCGAAGCTCCTGGACACGGTGAGACGGCGTGGAGACGACGGGGAGCACGGCTACGACGGTGGTGCGGCGATGGTGGCGTCGGCCATGGCTGGGGCGTGCGAGGGGGAGGAGCTGGAGAGGAGAGGGGGTGTCTGGGAGGTTCAGAGGAGAGAGGGAGACCGATCCACGGCGTCACCTGGCGAGGGGAGCGGCGAGGCGGCGAGCAGGTGCGTGGCGCACGCCGCGGTCGCCGTCGGGCACCTGCCTGCCTGCCTGGCCGAAGCAGCTCGCTGGAGCGGTGCTGGGCTGGGCCGGCAGGTGGGCTGGCTAGTGGGCTGCGGTGGCGCCAGGTAGGGTTTTCCCTTTTTTTTCTATTTTCTGTTTTATTTAATAATTCTGCAACTTTGTTGAATTAAATAAAATACCTAGTCAACTCCAAAAATCACCAAACTACTCCTGGTCCATAGTTGGAATATTTCCAACATGAAACATTTTAGTTTGGGGATATTTGAACATTTAAATATTTTATATTATTTTAAATGCCCAAATACAAATATTTATGATTTAATTCAAAGACCCTAAGATGGCCTAGGAAAATGTGCACCACTTTTGTCAGAGGTTCTGAACCAAGGCTAAAATGATGGACATTTTAGAAGGGCATTTCAGGTTCATTGAAAATTATTTTAGTAAACCCTAGTTGGTTTTCAGAGGGGACATGGGGGTTCTGTCATCCCCATTTCAAGTTTCTGATGAAAAAGTAAACATGATGCAACACTCTAATGCATGACTAGCTAGGGTGTGACAGTAGTAGAACATGATCCCCCGGACGAATGGGTGGAGAGGGAATCCCAGCCCACGGAGGAAATGGGTAAGGAACACTACCCTCTCATGGGGCCCGGGGTTGGGGATGAGCTGCCCCTCATCTGGGAGCCGGTACGCGATGTCGTCAGGCAGGTATCCGGCTCTCCTCAGCTTCTTGATGTCTCCCTCCATGACGGAGGAGACCATCCACCTGCCTCCCGCTCCGGACATGGTGGGAGAAGGCTGAGGTGGGAAGTACAGACTTGGGCGCTAGAGCTCGAGTGTGCGAAAACGGATGAGCAAGGGAGGAAGAAGGCGTGGATGAAACGGTGAATCCTTATACCTTTATATGGGCGGACGAAACTATGCGCCCCCCACTAGCCTGGTAAAACTCGCTTATCCCACAAGCGCCATAATCGATGGCGCGGTTGGGTTACCCACGCCCGTATTGATGAGAATCCCGTGATAAGGGGACACGATCGCTGCTTTAACAAGGCGTGTCAAAAAACTGCCTCGCGTTATGTGCGGGGCTAGTTAAAGGAAACGGTTCGAATAATCACCGGGCCGTGACGTAATGTCCTGTCGCTAAAACAGGTCAGCAAATTAGATTTGCAAAAATATTATTCTCTCTACGGTGGTATGTGGAACTTATTTTGCAGGGTCGGACACTATCCTTGTATTCAAATTCTTCCGTGGTGTATTCGGAGGAGGAACCCGCCTTGCAATGCCGAAGACAATACTGCGCGCCGGACTCATCGTCATTGAAGCCTGGTTCAGGGGCTACTGAGGGAGTCCTGGATTAGGGGGTCTGCAGACAGCCGGACTCTATCCTTTGGCCGGACTGTTGGACTATGAAGATACAAGATTGAAGACTTCGTCTCATGTCCGGATGGGACTCTACTTGGCGTGGAAGGCAAGCTAGGCAATACGGATATGGATATCTCCTTCGTAACCGACCTTGTGTAACCCTAACCCTCTCTAGTGTCTATATAAACCGGAGGGTTTTAGTCTGTATGACACAACAACCACAACATACAATCATACCATAGGCTAGCTTCTAGGGTTTAGCCTCTCGATCTCGTGGTAGATCTACTCTTGTACTACCCATATCATCAATATTAATCAAGCAGGACGTAGGGTTTTACCTCCATCAAGAGGGCCCGAACCTGGGTAAAACATTGTGTCCCCTGCCTCCTGTTACCATCCGGCCTAGACGCACAGTTCGGGACCCCCTACCCGAGATCCGCCGGTTTTTACACCGACAATCCCCTACCCGAGATCCGCTGGTTTTAACACCGACATTGGTGCTTTCATTGAGAGTTCCACTGTGTCGTCGACAAAAGGTTCGATGGCCCCTTCAATCGTCAATAATGACGCTGTCCAAGGAGGAACCTTCCTCCCCGGACAGATCTTCTTGTTTGGTGGCTTCGTACTGCAGGCCAACTCGCTTGGCCATCTAGAGCAGATCGACACCTACGCCCCTGGCCATCAGGTCGGATTCGGAAGCTTGAACTATGTCGTAGATATCTGTGGAGACTTGATCTTCGAGGGATGTGAGCCCGCGGCAATCGCTCCCCCTCATCCCGATGAACGTGACTTAAATCTTTTGTCACATCCCTGGTCCTGTTATGCACTAGGCTAGACCTCATGTGAGCATCATGTTTTAATTCAAATGAAATTTGAATTGAGGAATTTTCAAAGCCTCAGAAACCTTCTAAAAATGATCAACATTAAAATCTCCTCAAAGAAGTCCAAGAAAATGTTCCTCTTAGTCTCTGAAAATATTGCAAAGAGGTAAAACTCAAAACAATATTTTTGGTATCTCAGAGTTAATTATTTTGGGCCTTTTGAATTAAATAAATAGCTATTTGCATTGGATATATATTTGATATATAAATAATATATGTCCAATAATTACTGGAACATTTTATGTGGTTTGGTATATTTTAACTCTAGCCACATAACTATTTTCAGGATTTTATAAAATGGTTTAGTATTTTTACTAAACCAAAACAAAACAGAACAAAATAGAAAACAATAAATAAAAGCAGAGAGAGAGAACTTACCTCAGCTTACCTGGCAGCCCACCCGCAGCCCAACACTGTGCAGCCCAGCAGCGGCCCAGCCCACCACCGCCTCCTCCCTGTCGTCTTCCTCCCTCGCCAGAAGGACGGAGGCGCGTGGCCGCCCCGCGCCGGCCACCTCCTCCCTCCCTGCCTGCCTGGCTCTTCCCCGGCCCCTCCTAGCGACGCCACGACGATGCCCCGTGTCCCCTCGCTCCTCTCCCTCACTCGCTGCACCCTCTCCCCTCCTCTGCTCTCTCTCCCTCTCACCACCGAGCGCCACCACTGCCGCCGTTCACCATAGCCGTAGCCGCAGCTATCCCCGAGCCTCTCCGACACACCCACGAGCTCCGCCTCGTCCCTCTCTTCCTCCTCACCGAGCCGCCCGACGCCGGAAGCCCCTGGACACCGCAAGCACTACCGTTCCCCTCGTCAGCCACCGGAGATCGTCGCCGTCGATTCGCTGCACTCCGGCCGCCCTCGAGCCCACTGACCCTCCAAACGGACTCACGGTGAGCCCCCGAGTCGTCTTCCCCTTCTCCCCTGGTCTCTTTCGACCTCTAGGCCATAGCCCTGTCTTGGCCGAGAACTCCACGCCGCCGGCAATGTCGCCGCCGTCACTGCAGCCAGTAAGGCTCGAAACCGAGCACGGCACCGTGCTCCTAGCATCTTCAGGAGCTCGGTGAGCCCCTTATCCATCCCTCCCGTCCTCTGTGGCCTCGCCCCGCTCGAACCCGTAGCTCCGGCCGCCGCACTTGCCATCGCCGCCGTCGCTGTAGTGCACCTCAGCTGCTGCCTCTGGCCGCAATGGATGCGCGCGAGCCTGGGCATCTCGTAGAGCCTCTCCGTCGTCGTTTTGGTGGCCGGAGGAGCTAACCCGAGCCCTCCGCCGCGCCTGCTGTAGCCGGCGACGAGCCGCCGGCGTATTAGCCTCGGCTGACCAGGGGTTTGACCTCCCCTGGGTCGCCGACAAGTGGGCCCTGGCCCAGCTAATCCTAGATTAGTCTTTTTAATTAAGTCTAATTAACTCAACTGACATTTTAGTTAGTAGTAATTTAACATTAATTAATTAGGTTAGTTAGTTAGTCACTAACGTGTGGACCCCACACGTCAGGTTTGACCTGGACTCAGTCTGTTGACCTGCTGACGTCACAACGACGTCATGCTGACGCAATAATGCAATTTTCTGGATTTATCCTTATTCTGAAAAATCCAGAAAATACCACAAACTTCAAAAATTCATAGAAAATCAACCGTAGCTCCAAATCAAATAAATTATATATGAAAAATTATCAGAAAAATTCAAGGAATCCATCTGTACCATTTTCATGCATGTTAGAACAACTTATAGCTGCTGTTTAGCACAAATCAATTAAATGGCATTTGAATAATCACATATGGAGTTTGAATTTGAATCTTGTGTTCAAACCAACTTCATTTAATCTGTTGCTAGCTGCATTAGCTCAAAACCATGTCATGAGCATGCATCATATTGTGCATTGCATTGATTGTATTTCTTCTTTGTTGTCGGTATCTGTTCCCTCCCGGTAGACGATGTTCCGACGTTGTGATCGTTGACACTGATGAAGACTCAATGTTATCTTCAGAAGTGCCAGGCAAGCAAAACCCCCTTGTTCATTCCGATACAAACCCACTCTCTCGCTCCTGCTCTCTTTTACTGCATTAGGACAACAACGATTCATCTGTTACTTGTTGCGGTAGTTGAACCCCTTTATCCTTTGCATGACCTGTCATGGCCACAGTAAATAGATGAAACCCACTAGCATGAGTAGGAGTTGGTTGAGCCCTGTTGTGCCTACTCATTCTTGCTTGTTTGTCATGCCTGCTACTGCTTAGAGTTGTGTCAGGTCTGATTCATCGGGAACGAATCAGAGGTGTGTGAACATGTCCTACGGTGTGTGAGCTAAGCGTGTGAACACGATTTGGTAAAGGTAGCGGAGAGAGGCCATGTAGGAGTACATGGTGGGTTGTCTCATTGCAGCCATCCTCAGGAACTGAGTTCTGTGCTTGTGATCCATGATTCAGCTACTACCACGCATTGGGCCCGAAACCAATGGACCCTCTCGGCTTCTTAATCACCCTTGTCCTCTGTCCAGGAGTTGCAAGTAGTTTCTGGTGTTTGTAGTATGCTGGAGGCCGTGCGCAGCGCTGACCGTAGGGGTGGGCTGTGATGCGGTAGGCACGTGGCCGGGTAAACCGGGCGCCCGTTTGGTGTCACGGAACCCTGTTCACATCGTTTGGGGCTGTGAGCGAAACTCCGGCCGGATCTCCTCATGGATGGAACCCGAATAGGCGATAAACCTGGACTAGAGACTTGAGTGTTTAGGCAGGCCGTGGCCGACACCCACGTTGGGCTTCCGCTTGAAGGTTGCCGAGTACATGTCGTGTAAACGGCGGTAAGTGGTGAGAGCGTGTGTGAAGAAGTACACCCCTGCAGGGTTAATATGATCTATTCGAATAGCCGTGTCCGCGGAAAAGGACTTCTGGGTTGCTTATATCAGTTCATAGACAAGTGAAAGTGGATACTCTAAAATACGCAAGATAAGCGTGAGTGCTATGGATGGCGCTCTCGTAGGGAGACGGGAGTGGATCCATAGTGGTGTATTGATATGGTGAATATGTGGACTCGTGTGCGCCACCTCAAAGAGTTGCTTGCAGTCGTAGTTCAGGATAGCCACCGAGTCAAAGCTGGCTTGCTGCAGTTAAACCCCACCATCCCCTTTGTTGATAATGATGCATATGTAGTTAGTTCTGATGTAAGTCTTGCTGGGTACATTTGTACTCACGTTTGCCTATTTTATGTTTTTGCAGAGAGACTTCGGTCTCACTAGTAGTTTCGCATGGACTTCGACGTTTAGCTTGTTACCTCAGCTACGATCTTGTGCCCTCGGCAGGATTTGGTAGATAGTCAGGCTTCTCAGCCTTTTTCATTTATAGTTGTCTGTACTCAGACATGATAGCTTCCGTTTGTGCTTTGACTTGTATGCTCTGATTGTTGGGTCATGAGACCCATGTTTGTAATATCTCGCTCCTCGGAGCCTATTGAATAAATTACTTGAGTCGTAGAGTCATGTTGTGATGCCATGTTGTATTTGCACATATCGAGCATATTGTGTGTATGTTATTGAAATGCTTGGTATGTGTGGGATCTGACCATCTAGTTATTTATCTTTAGTAGCCTCTCTTACGGGGAAATGTCTCCTAGTGTTTCCACCGAGCCATGGTAGCTTGCTACTGCTCCGGAACACTTAGGCTGGCCGGCATGTGTCCTTCTTCGTTCCTGTGTCTGTCCCTTCGGGGAAATGTCACGCGATGAATACCGGAGTCCTGTTAGCCCGCTACAGCCCGGTTCACCGGAGTCCTGCTAGCCCAGTGCTACAGCCTGGATTCACTCGCTGATGACCGACACGTTCGATGCTGGGTCATGGATGCCTGTCCCTGTAAGTCTGTGCCACTTTGGGTTTACGACTAGCCATGTCAGCCCGGGATCCTTATCATATGGATGCTAGCGACACTGTCATATACGTGTGCCAAAAGGCGCAAACGGTACCGGGCAAAGGTAAGGCGACACCCGTGGGAATACCGTGCGTGAGGCCGCAAAGTGATATGAGGTGTTACATGCTAGATCGATGTGGCATTGAGTCGGGGTCCTGACATCTTTCATCGGATCACACCCAGGAGATGGTTCCTTTGTCTGCAACGACCTTAGAGCTGAAGCAGATCGAGCCATCCGAGGCCGCAGAGTCCGCGGTGTTGGAGCCGCACATGGACTCAACTCCCTGCAATATTCGCTTTAATGGAACTTCGGACTCGTCTCCGGCTATAAGTTCTAGACTGTGTACGCCCGCGGACACTGAGCTAGATCGGTTACTGATCTTCGAATTCAGCGCCGCTAACGTTTTCCAGCACTCGCCTTTGGGTGATGTGCTAAAATCTTTAAAGAATTTGTCCTTGGAGAAGGACTCACAGCCGAACTATGTCCGATTCAAGCTAAAGACGGATGATGAGGAATTTTGCTTCCCACCCGCCACCCACTTCATAGCCACCGTCGATGACTTAACCGACGTGCTTGACTATGGCTCCGAAGACATCGACGATATGGACAACGATGTCGACAAGGAGCAAGGCCAACCATTCACTGGACTTTGGACGAGTACCTCTTCGTACGACATGTACATGGTTGATACACCTAAAGGATGTGGTGACGACAAAGAAGAACCAGATGCGAATAAAACCTCCGAGACACAGTCCAAGCACTGGCGGCCCAAACGCCGCCCCAAGCCCCGCCGCTCAAAGGACGACAACACTGGCACCAGAGAAAATAGTACTCTGGGTGACGCCGAAAACAATGAAGACCCCGTCGGGGCTACAATCGAAAAGGAACACGATAGCAGGCAAGAAAACCCTGATGAACAGGCCATAGTAGATGACTTGGAGGATGATAGTTACTGTCCACCCTCCGAGGAGGAGACAAGCCTTGGCAACGAAGACTTCATCGTGTCTGAGGAACCTCTCGACCAGGACCGCTTTAAGCTTCAGCTCATAGCCACTGCAAGTAGCCTGAAAAAGAAACAACGACAGCTTCAAGCTGAACAAGACCTGCTCGTCGACAGATGGACTGATGTCCTAACAGCCGAGGAATACGGCCTCAACCGCCCAGCCAAGAGCTACCCAAAAAGCAGACTGCTACCTCTATTCAATGAGGAGGCGCCGGAGGACATATCTCCCTCGCATAATGCGGACCGACCACCGTGTGGCCGGGACAGGGCGACTGAACGGCCACCCTGCGGTCGGGATAAAGCAGCAACTCAGGCCGAACAGCAGCCCGCCCCACCGCCTCGCAAAAATAGAGACATACTAGCTCGGGACAATACATACGATCTTCGGAAGGAATTGGACAGTAGAGCAGGACACAACATATCTATATACGGATCGCGAGGACATTTCCATACTCAGGACGACAGCTACCTATTCAGACGTGACAAACTTAATCACACCCGGGCCGATAACCATAGACGGACGTCGTCGGAGATACACCGTGAAGCGGCCCGCTATAGAGGCGCCGCACACCCTCTCTGCTTCAGAGACGAGGTGCTGGATCATAAATTCCCCGAGGGGTTCAAGCCTGTCAATATTGAATCATACGACGGAACAACCAACCCCGTAGTGTGGATCAAAGATTTGATTCTTCACATACACATGGCCCGAGGAGATGACCTCCATGCTATCAAATACCTCCCATTAAAGCTCAAAGGACCAGCTCGACACTGGCTAAATAGTCTGCCTAAGAACACCATCGACAGCTAGGAGGACTTGGAAGAGGCCTTCCTCGATAACTTCCAGGGTACATATGTCTGGCCACACGACGCCGATGACTTACACCACATAGTTCAACAATCTAGAGAATCAGCCAGAAAATTCTGGACTAGGTTCCTAACCAAAAAGAACCAGATCGTCGACTGTCCGGACGCTGAAGCCCTAGCGGCCTTTAAGCATAGCATCCGGGATGAATGGCTTGCCCGCCACCTCGGCCAGGAAAAGCCGAGATCCATGGCAGCCCTCACAGCACTTATGACCTGCTTTTGCGTGGGAAAGGATAGTTGGCTGGCTCGCAGTACAAACACAGCCAACGAAACAGGCCTCTTTGAGGTCAAAAACAACACCGACAATCTCCGGCACAACAAACACAAACACCAAAGCAATGGCGATAACACCGATGACACTACAGTTCACGCCGGATTCAGTGGCTCCAAGTCCGGCCAGCGAAACAAGCCCTATAAAAGGAGAAGCGGAGGACCATCCAGCTTGGACCACATACTCGATCGTCCTTGCCAGATACATGGCACCCTAGACAAACCGGCCAACCATGCTAACAGAGATTGTCGGGTCTTTAAACAAGCCATCAAGGTCAACAACAAAAACAAGGAAGGAGAATCACAGAGCAAGGACGATGACGAGGAGCCCCGGCAGCCGAACACTGGGGAGCAAAAGAAATTTCCCCCTCAAGTCAAAACAGTGAACATAATATACGCTACACACATCCCCAAAAGGGAGCGCAAGCGTGCACTTAGGAACGTCTATGCGTTAGAGCCAGTCGCCCCAAAATTCAATCTATGGTTGTCATTTCCAATCATGTTTGACCGCCAAGATCATCCAACCAGCATTCGCCATGGCGGTTCAGCCGCACTGGTCCTCGACCCAATCATCGATGGATTTCACATGACACGAGTCCTAATGGACGGTGGTAGCAGCCTCAACCTGCTCTATCAGGATACAATACGTAAAATGAGCATCGACCCCTCACGGGTCAAGCCCATGAAGACTACCTTTAAAGGAGTCATACCAGGCATAGAGGCCCATTGTACGGGCTCAACAACGCTGGAGGTAGTATTCGGTTCCCCGGACAACTTCCAAAGCGAAGAACTAATCTTCGATATCGTCCCATTTCGCAGCGGCTATCATGCCCTGCTCGGACGAACCGCATTCGCTAGGTTCAATGCAGTGCCACATTACTCTTATCTCAAGATCAAGATGCCCGGCCCACGTGGCATCATTACAGTAAATGGAAACACATAATGCTCCCTCCGTACAGAGGAGCACACTGCCGCCCTAGCAGCAGAAGTACAAAGCGGCCTTCTCAAGCAGCATTTTAATCCGGCTGCCGAGCCCCTGGACATCATCAAGAGGGTCCAGACCACACTGCAGCAGGACAGCTCGGCTCGTCAAGAGCCGAATTAGCAATTTGACCTCTGTCCCAGCCCCGATGAGGCAATGGCACTAATACCGCGCGTACATAAACTAAGCACTCAAACCCCCATGGGAATTGACGGAAGCATAACTCGTTCGCGATCCACTGTACGACTCGACCGACCCTGGGATTCACACGCTTTTACTTTTTCTTTTTTTTTTACAAATTTTCTTCTCTTTTGGAGGTCTATGCAGACAACCTGCCTGCAGAACACACCAATGGGGCAAGGAGCTCTGGCTTATAGGGGAATCCCCAGGTGGTCTCTACTAAATGATTGCCATCTTGCTTTTCATACCCACATGTAGCTCGCCCTTGGTTGCGGCATGTTAAATAGCCCTACTTGCTTATCACACTACTTGTACAAAGTACGCCTTGACGTACTAGTTACATCAGAATGGTGAATACACAGTAGCGTCAGCTTATTATTTCATTTTTTCTGTTTACTCACCCCGATATTAATTACTCACTGCACACATACGTCATGGTACGTATTACTATGCCAGGGACTTCATTACACCCAACACTACGACATTAAAAAGTCCAAACACTTTTATAGTATAGTTCGGCACCCCGAACTTATAGCATTATATGCATCGGCTCCGAATCATGTATTTGGTCAATAGTTGGGTTGCCCGGCTCCTATGTTTGCTACCTTACGTTCCGCTATATCGGCTAGGGTACTAAAGGGAGAACTACTGTGATTGTGTCCTGGTTCTTCCGGACGAGCACCTCAGTAGAGAAAGACGAAAACTGACTGTCATGATGCAGCGAGAGCCGGTTAGCTGTTCGACAGGTTCCAAATCGTTAGAGATTCTTTACTGCTTCTTGTGAAGAATCGGTTCCCCCGATTAGGCGTGCATAGCGCCCCTAGTTCGGTCTTCCGAATACCAGGGGCTTCGCCAACTTTCTTAATTGTCAAACTCCTATGGCTAAGTGAGGGCGTTAAAGTCCGCATAGTCTGATTGCCTTGTTCGTTGCGCTAAACACCTCCTTTAAGGACCGGAATGTGGAGTAAAGATTGTTTAGATTTATACCGAACACCCTCATACTATCTACGTGGGGGCAGAAGCCGACGACTGGTCAACCCTCACAGTTAATAAGCGGCCGCACAGGAGGTAAATTTAAATCATAAGCATTATACTACATAACACCATCGTTCCATATTACAGGGCAAGGTAATACACATGTTCTCATGGGAATATGATATCCTTCGAACATTGCTCCGCCACAAGGCGGGACCCCTCCAGGACACCATCAAAATAGTGCTCGGGCCGACGATGCTCCTTGCCCTCCAGCGGCCCCTTGGTCATTAGCTTCTTGGCATCCAGCTTTTCCCAATGTGTCTTAACGCGGGCAAAGGCCATACGCGGACCTTCAATATAGACCGACCGCTTCACGGCTTCAAGCCGCGGACAGGCACTCACAAGCCGCTGCACAAGACCGAAGTAGCTGCTAGGTATAGGATCGGCAGGCCACAACCGCACTATGAGGTCCTTCATGGCTAGCTCTGCCAACTTATGCAGCTCGACCAACTGCTTTAGCTGGTCGCTAAAGGCCATCGGATGTTCGGATCCCAGATATTGGGACCAGAATAGCTTCTCCATAGATATCCCTTCTTCGGCTCTATAATGCTCGATAGCATTTGACACACTGTGCGGCAGATCTGTAAACACCCCCGGAAAATCCAAATTCAGGATAAGTACAAGGAACGTTTCTTCTACACACTTGCTATGCATGGTGAAAGATTTACCCGCCGTAATCTTCTTGGCTGCTTGAATTTCCTGTAGGGCGCTCTGGGCTTCGGCTCGTGCATCCTGCGCGCTCTGGCGGGCCTTCGCCAATTCGGACTCTTGCACCTTAAAATCATGGTCCAAGGACTCGAACCTCTCTACCGTGCCATAGAGCTGTTGCTGCGCCTCGCCAACCTGGGCCTCATGCTCCTCGCGCGAGGCAGGTTCCTTGGCCGTTTTGTCCTCGGCCTCGGCTAGCATCTTCTTAAGGGCCGCCACCTTGGTCGTGGCCACTAATAAAGTTTATGACACTTTAGTATGGCCGGACTACTCGTTTTTTCGAACTATACCCACAGGTTACTGCATACCTTGGCTATCTTCCAGCTGCTTCTTCACGAGGCCGAACTCCTCCTGGGCCCGCTCCAGTTTCCGCTTTAGTCCGGAAACTTCCGCAGCACAAGAAGTGGCAGCTTGCAGCGATACCTGCTTATTCACATAGACAACTCATGTTAGACTCCTGCGATATTTATTCTCGATCCTCTGTTTGGCTTTTCCTCCCGAACACCAAATAGAGCATGAGGGGCTACTGTCTATATGGTGATATTTTTCCTACAATCGCATTACTCACCTCAAAGCCCATTAGAAGGCTGGTGCATGCTTCGGTCAGTACGCTTTTGACAAATTGAACCTTCTCTATCACCGTGTCCATAAGGACACGATGCTCATCCATGATAGAGGCGCCTCGTAGCGCCTCCAACAGATTATTCGGCGCCTCTGGTTGGACAGAGGTCACCGGTGGAACAGGCACATTCCCTCCTTGAGGGGAATGCCGTTCGCTGGACTCCGGAGCCATGTAGATCTCCGGAATGGTATCCGGTTGAGGCCCGAAGGGAACTCAGGGCCCATCACCAGTCCCCATGGGGAATTTTTCTCCCGTATGTCCGGTGGCCGAAGAGTCATCCTAGGACGTCACCCCGAGGTCTCCAGAATCCCCCCCGACCAGGGAAAGTCTTTTTGGACACCACCTCGTCATCACTCTTGGGTGAGATGGAATGAGCAGGTGGCGGTGACATGCTACCCATCTCCTTCGAGTCCAGCGAATCCTCTGTTGAGGATCGCGGGGAGCCATCGTGTGCCGGACTGCAATGATAAGGTTTAAGATATATCAATATTACAAACCGAGAAGGCCAGATGTTTTTAATTCTGGTACTCTTGAGGCGGCCCAAGGCTTGGTCCGGCGAGGTCGCTCCGGACTGCTATCAACATCCCACACGGAGTTATCCGCGAGGGAGCCTCTCCCCCTCTTGGGCGCCTCCACCTCCAAACTCGTGGAGGCCTCCCTTTTCTCCCTTCCTCCCGCAGGAGGGGGGTCGCCTCGCTCCTCGTCGTCATCGTTAGCGACTGAGGGGTCTGTCTGAGCATCAGGCGAGATGACCTAGGTGCTCCTTTGGCGAAGCCCACTCCTGGTCCCCTTGGTCATGGTTTTGACCTTCTTCTTCGGCACATCGTCAGGCGCTCCGTAAGGAGTGGGGTTTCTTCGTCTTTGGGCAGCGGAGCCGGACTATTAATCCGTCCCACTAGGTCGACCCAGGCCTGAAAAAGAAATTGAAGGCTTAGTATCCTTCCTTGAAGTGTGTCCTTAAAGACTATACCTTGATGGCTTACCGAATTGGATAGACGCTTAAAGTTGAGCCCGCGATCTTTGGTCAAGGGTGGCGGTACCCACTCGCTGCCCTTGAAGAGCACCTTCCAGATTTCTTCGTGTGTCGTGCCGAAAAGCCTTAACAGTGTCTGGTACTCGGCCGAATCGAACTCCCACAAATAACAGGTCCGGCGCTGACATGGGAGGATCCGACGTACAAGCATGACCTGGATCACATCAACGAGCTTGATCTTCCGGGTTATCATATTCCAAAGGCACGTTTGGAGCCCCGTGATCTCTTCCAAAGATCCCCAGGTCAGGCCCTTATCTTGCCAGGAGGTAAGCCACAACGGGACTCCGGATCTGAATTTGGGAGCCGCCGCCCAGTTGGCATCGCGCGGCTCGGTGATATAGAACCACCCCGATTGCCATCCCTTCACCATCTCTACAAAGGAACCTTCGAGCCAGGTGTTATTGGTCATCTTGCCGACCATGGCACCTCTGCACTCGGCCTGTTGGCCACGCACCACCTTTGTCTTTACATTAAAAGTCTTCAGCCATAGGCCAAGTGAGGTGGGATGCGGAGAAAGGCATCGCACACAACTATGAATGCGGAGATATTGAGGATAAAGTTGGGGGCCAGATCGTGGAAGTCCAACCCGTAGTAAAACATCAAGCCACAGACAAATGGATGAAGAGGGAATCGCAGCCCACGGACGAAGTGTGTGAGAAACACAACCCTCTCATCTGGCTCAGGGGTAGGGACGATTTGCCCTCTTGCCGGGAGTCGGTGAGCAATCTCCTTGGCTAGATAGCCGGCCTCTCGGAGCTCCATGATGTCCTTCTTCTTAATGGAGGAGGTCATCCACTTGCCTCCAGCTCCGGATCCGGACATGATTGGAGTGCCTTCTCGAATGAGGAAAAGCTGAAAGCTTGGGTGCTAGAGCTCGAGGACGGAAGGACTGAAGATGAAGAAGGGTGTGGGTAAAGGGAGAGTGTCCTCCCCACTCGTCCTAAAAACTCGCCTATTCCCAAGGGCTGTACAAACGACACGGTTGGGTTACCATGCCCGCATTGATGATAATCCTGCGATAAGGGACACGATCTCTGCTTTGACTAGACATGCCAATGGCAACCGCGTCTCAAGACGTGGAGCAGCAGACGAAAAACGGTTCGAAATTACACCGGACAGACGCGATGTCGTGTTGGAAAAAAGTTGTCAACAGATTAGATTCGTGCAAATATTATATTCTCTCTGCGGTTGTGTATGGTGTGTGTAATAGGTCAGGATACGATCATTGCATCCGAAGACTATCTTGGAGTTTGGAGAAAGGGAACCCACCTTACAATGCCGAAGACAATCAGTGCGTGTCATTGAAAGCCAGGTTCAAGATCTACTGAGGGAGTCCTGGCACTACAAAAAAAGACACATCCGTGACATTTTGGGCCAAACGAATTTTTTTTCCTGTCATACATATGACACTTCTATGAAGATAATTGTAAAAAAACCCCGGTATCATCATAGATGTGGTGGGCTCCTACTTCTATGACAAAAAATCATGACAGAAAATGGGCTTTTCGTCCTGGGCGGGCTGGAGACACAGCTGCATGACATTCTTTGGGCCGTCCATGACGGAAAAAACCGTGGTAGAAGCAAGGGGGAGGAAAATTTCGGGGAGTTCCGGGTTACGGTGGGAGGTCGGGGGCCGAGCGATGCGCGCTTCTCTCGTACACGTACGCGCGTGTGTGCGAGGCGTTGGCTCTAACTAAACCCGAGCGAGGCGTTGGGGTCTAGCTGAACCTGAGCGATTGCACTGCAGGCTGCGCGTTACTGAACCCGAGCGATCGATCGATGGCTGTTAACTGAACCCGATCGAGTGATTCCTTCGCTACTGCTGCTAACTGAAGTCGATCGATGCTGCCTCTGGACGAACAGTGAGCGTTGCAGGGGGGAGGGTTTGGATGAACAGTTCCCGGTGGGGGTGAATCAACAGGACCCCGTGGTGTTGCCTCTGGATGAACAGGACCCCGATTGATCGAGCCGGTTGGAGCTGGATGAATAGGACCCCATGGAGGGCTGGATGAATAGGACCACCCCGTGGAGGGCAGGATGAACACTAGATGGTGGAGGGCAGGATGAACAGTAGCCCGTGGAGGGGTGGTTGAGCAGGAGCCCGTGGAGAGGGCTGGTTGAACAGTAGCCGGTGGAGTAGCGCGCGGTGGACGCTGGATGAACAGGAGCCCGTGGATGAACAGTCGCAGGTGGAGGCTGGAGGTGGTCGACGGTGGATGAACAATAGCTCGTGGAGGCTGGAGGGGGTCGACGGTGGAGATGAACAGTATCCCGTGGAGTCCCGTTTTGCGGTACGCCACACCGCTCCCAATGAACAGGACCCCCGTTTCGACCGTAGCGCTCCAACACAAGTCCGTTTCCTCCGTTTTGCGGTACGCCAGACCCCTCCCGATGAACAGGATCCTGTTTCGAACGTGCCCGGTCGAACACAAGGCCGTTTCCTCCGTTCTATGGTACGCCAGGCCTCGTTTCCATCATCTGTTCCGTCCAAGCCCTCCCGATGAACACGACGTATTCCGTTGCCTCCCCATGAACACAACGCATTCCGTTGCCTCCCCATGAACACGGCGACGACGCTGTTTCTCCGTTCCGACCCAGCCATGTACACGAGCCCTGGTCGTACGTATGCGCGAGTAGGCGTTCGAGACGCCGCCCATATGTACACATACGTGGACGTATTTTCTTTCTTGCACCCTAGCCGCTGTACGTACGTGTACATGCTACGTGCGTGCCTCTACTACGACACGTGCACGCCTCTACATCCACCAGTATATATGTACGTACACGTTCGCGACCAGAATGAGAACGCTACGTACGCTTCGACCAGGTGGGTCCCGACTGTCAGGCACTTCCTTGCGTGCGAGGATGTAGCTGGTGGATCCCAGCAGTCAGGGGCAAACGTTATTCTTGCGAAATACCATGGCCGGTCCGGTGGGTCCCCGCTGTCAGGTGGAGGAATAATTATTTTGCACGTAATAAGGAGGCACTTCCTTCCTGCGGCCGTGGACCCAGCTGTCAGCCTCTCCATGTATAGTCCACCTCAGATGGAAGCCGTTCCTTGACCACATTGACCACGCCATGCCGAGAGCACCAGGGCGGTGGACAATGGCGAGGCCTAGGAAGGGGACGACGCGGAGCCAGGGAAGACGCGGCAGTGGACGCCCACGCATAGAGGAGTACGAGGGTTCACTGGTTCGCTGCGGTGTGAGGCTGCTGTCGCCGCAGAATAACAGGGGGTGTGGGTGAGTAGAGGGATGGCCTGGCCAGTGGTGGGAGTAGTAGGGGGCGGTGAGGCCTCCGCCGCATCGCAGCCGGCCACGGGAGGCAGGAGCACGAGGCACGACCGGCGCTGGTTTGGGCGGCTGGAGCAAGAAGACCAGAGGTTGAAGAAGCACTATGGCCGTTGGATGGACATCGTACGGTCACTAGAGCTAGAATCATGCATATTGACTAAGTTGACAAAGCCCTTCGTCGCCGTCAACTTAGTAGGCCCACAAGTCAGCCTCCAACCAAGGTGGGTCCCAGCAAGCAGGGGGTATTCATTTTTTTGTGCGTAATAAGGAGGCAGTTCCGGTGGGTCCGAGCTGACAGCAGGGGGAACTTTTTTTTTGCGAAATACGATGGCCCGTCGGGTGGGTCCCAGCAGTCAAGGGCAAACATTTTTTTTGCGATATACTAGTGGGCGTTAGGTGGGTCCCTGCTATGAGGTGGAGGAATAATTATTTTCCGCGTAATAAGGAGGCACTTCCTTGCGGCTGCCGTGGACCCAGCTATCAGCCTCTCCACGTATAGTATTCTTCCGATGGAATTTGATCACTGACCACATTGACCACGCCGCGCCGACAGCACCATGGCGATGGACGACGGCGAGGCCTAGGAAGGGGAAGACGCGGCAGTGGATGCCCACGCGGAGAGGAGTACGAGGGTTCACTGGTTCGGCTGCGCTGCCGTCGCCGCAGAATAACAGGGGGTGTGGGTGAGTGGAGTGGAGGGATGGCCTGGCCAGCGGTGGGAGTAGTATGTGGGCGGTGAGGCCTCCGCGGCAGCACAACCGACCACGAGAGGCAGGAGCAGGCGGCACGACCGGCGCTGCTTTGGGCGGCTGGAGCAAGAAGACCAGAGGTTGAAGAAGCACTACGGCCGTTGGACGGACATCATACGGTCTGTCGAGCTAGAATCATGCATATTGACTAAGTTGACAAAGCCCTTCGTCCCCTTCAACTTAGTAGGCCCACTATACTGGGCCCCAGCTAGCAAGGGGAGTATTCATTTTTTGTGCGTAATAAGGAGGCACTTCCTTGCGTGCGAAGATATAGCTGGTGGGTCCGAACTGTCAGCGGCGGTAACATTTTTTTTTCGTGAAATACAGAGGCCGTTTCGGTGGGTCCCAGATGCCAGGTGGAGGAAATCATTATTTTGCATGTAATAAGGAGGCATTTCCTTGCGTGCGGCCGTGGACCCAGCTGTCAGCCTCTCCACGTACGGTCCACTTCAGATGCATGTCGGTCGTTGACCACGCTGACCATGCCACGCCGAGAGCACCAGGGCGGTGGATGACGGCGAGGCCTAGGAAGGGAACGACACGGAGGCAGGGAAGACTCAGCCGTTGTTTTTGTTTCCCACGCGGAGGGGAGTACGACTGTACGAGGACTTACTGGTTCATCTACCGTCGCCGGAGAATAATAGCAGGTGTGGGTGAGTAGAGGGATGGCTAGGCCAGCGATGGGAGTACGGTGGGCCGGTGAGGCCTGCGCGGTTTAAAGTCTCGAGATGAAAAAAAGATATTTGAAAATAATTGCCGGTTTGATGTGTTTTAAAAATGTACATCCCATTTCTCAGTACTGATAGGCCATTTTCTCGGCCAGCCGAATGAAGCTCTCCTCGTCTTGAAAGATTTGCAGCCCAACAGGCCTGATAAAGCGACTTACTTGACAAATCACAAATGAACTGGGCTAGCCATTTTCAGAACGAAAAAAAACTACTAGGCTGGTCTATGGTAAACATAAAAGAGAAGGCTGTCTAGAGAGGCCAGAGTGTCCCGCACAGCCCAGTTGACACCCTGCTTCCGTATCAAAAACAAATTAGATAAATGCCACTCCAATTATGGGGATTCATAAAAATGCCACTGCAATTTCCAAACTTTGAAAAATGGCACTGCAATTTTTGCAAACTTTGAAAAACGCCACTGCAGTTTGCAAACTTTGAAAAATGCCACTCCAGACTTCGAAAAATGCCACTAGAAATGGCATGAAATGGCATTTTTCAAAGTTTGGAAATTGTAGTGGCATTTCTCGGATACACCAGATTTGGAGTGGCATTTATCAAATTAACCGAAAACAAAAATAACTGGGCGAGTTGCTAGGTCCCTGGTGTCAGCCGCTCGTCGTGCAATTCTCTCGTTTATTGACTATGTTGACAATGGCATGGGACCCAGATGTCAGAAATCCACTAGGAGGAGCCATTTTTTTATTGGCTTGAAATAAGGAGGCACTTGCTTGCGTACTGCCATGACCTTGGCGGGTCCCTGCTGTCATCCTCTCCATGTACAATCAACTCCTGATTGTGTACGCGTCAACTTGCTAGGCCCACAAGTCAGCCTCTAAACCGTGGAGGACAAATACAACCCATTTAAAAAAATAACAGCCCATTCCATACGTTCAAATGGAAAGTTCAACATTCAGAGCAAAGTAACAGGTCTGATCCACATATAGAGTACTGAACTTCCACGTTGACAACCATCATAGCCAAGTTAACTATCTACTCCCACTAACACTCTAGTAGCGTACAAGTACTAACTTACTCTTAGCTAACTAGACGATGCCGGCTGCCATCCGCTGTCCATGCTAAACGCCGGCACCGGCGTCCTCCGCCTCACCTCGGACTTGCCAGAGGTGCGATAGGCCGTCTTGCTCACGCGCGTTAGCCCTTTCCATGCCGGCGTGGTCCACCGAAGCTTCGGCTTCCAAGCAGGAAACCCACTTGACGAGCTGGTAGTAAAAATCGGCGTCGCAAACGCGTGCGTGCCCGACAGCCTCCAGGGCTATTTGCCGGGTGCCGGCCTCCACGTAGTCGGCCTAGTTGCGGGCGCTCTGCTCGCGACTCAGAGCGTCGGTGCACTGCTGTTCCATGTCCCGCTAGTGGCGCAAACCGGCGATACGCTGCTCCTCCGCCAGGCGGTCGCGCTCCAACAACTCCTGCTCCTCCGCCATGCGGTCGCGCTCCAACAACTCCTCGATATCCGCATTGCCATCTAAAGACAGATAGAATGCCTCCTCCCTCCGTCTGCCTTCTGGTGAAAACCCGAACACTAGTTCCGGCGGTGATCGCCTCCGGCGTCGCCTACCGTGGACGGGCGGGGGCATGTCGGACGTGGCGAGCGACGTCGGGCCAGTGGGGGCTTATGAGGATATGGCGAGTTGGGTCAAGGTGGCACCTGAGAAGGCCAGGAAACAGTACTTATAGGCGGACGGTACCGCGACAGTCATCGGAATTTAATGCATAATGGCTTAGCGCACCAGCTTGCCATGGAAAACTAGAGAAACTGAAATCATGACTGTGCCGTCCCGTCCCGTCTGGGTCGCACGCCGGCATGGCGGTCAAACGAGTGCAGTCGAATCATCTCCCTCCTTGTCAATAATGATTCCACGGATTTAAAGCGTATCTTTTTTCGCATCAGTTAGCTGCCTTAATTACGGTCGGCTGCATGCAGGCACTGAGAATCGCTCGCAGGCAGTACGCGAAGTAGCATGCAACTAGTCGCAGCCGAGGGCACGCATGCAGCCACTTAAATCGCTGGAATTAATTAGGCTTAAACTTCTGCCTGCCGTTAATTATTTACATGCCTTGGTCTTGCTGCTTTGCTCATGGGACTAATAAATCCCGGACGGAGGGAGTACCTTGGTTGGTGAGAGGTTTGAATTAAACCCTGCAAACTGGAAAGGAGGTACTAGTACGTGCGTGATTCGCTATTTATTCGTGTAGGATCGAGTAGGTCATTTCTTGAATTGAGTCCTGCAAACCGGAAAGGAGGTAGTACGTGCGTGATCGGCTATTTATCCGTGTAGGATCGATAGTGTAGCTTGTCAGTTTCTTCAGAGGTAGGCATTTTTATCCGTGTAGGATCGATAGTGTAGCCTGTCAGTTTCTTCAGAGGTAGGTATTTTTATTCAAAAAACTGCCACTTCGCATCCTGCGTCGCAAATAAAACTGCCAGGAGCGCATTTGTAGGCTAGCTAGTGATCGATCAGTAACTTGTAAACACTGAGCGAACAGAAATAAGTAACTGCTAATGCATCTCAATGATTCACAGATCATATACAAATATGTAGCTCCAAAAGCAAAGATCAGCCACTTTGGATCTTGCGTCGCAACTAAAACTAACTAGTACGATTCCCATACATAAGATCAACATGTTAATGCATCTCAATAATTCATAGATCATATACAAATATGTAGCTCCAAAAGCAAAGATCTAGAAAAAACATCTATTCTTCCTACTAACATGGATGCTTCTCTTGGCCAACATTCAGTACAGACTGAAAGACAAATTTGTTTGTGAAGTCTACCATTCCTCTTGCAAACGTAAGTGGTCTCACCAATAGCTGGAACCATGAGAATGAACCACACATGATGGAGGAACATCCACTGCAATATGATTTGGTCTTCTCTCGATCATACGGCGAGACTATTTTTGGAATACAAACTTTAACTTAGGCAAAATGTTGCCCATTGTATAATCAGACCAAAGCAATGAAGCACCTAGTGTTGGCCAATAAATAGTACAGTACTACTTTTCTGCAGTCGATGAAGTGACTATCCAATCTTTCTATGTCTATTTTCAAATGGCACTGCATGCAGTGACTATACTATTCTCTTATGCAGTTCAACCAAAATTGTGGGCACTTTGTTTGTTTTCCAAATAGCAACGGGCAGACATCTCTGTCTGCACAAATATCAAGCAGCTAGTAAACATATACCACACCTTGTATTTTCGGTTTAAACATGTCTCTTCCGCTTAGCATCTGTCATGTTCTGCACTGGACAATCTGATACAGTTATGTTTTGCCCTGGACAATTTCATACCGAATTGATTTGCTGGTTCAGAGCAGAAATATAGCGCATATTCTTCATCAGACCAAGGATATCCATGTTCGCAGTGATGGAAGATGTGAAATCGATACAACCGAAATTGAGCATCCAATCATTGAATCCTGTCTTGCACCTCCAATGTAGGTCCACCCTGCCAATAAATTCACATGCAAACCACTAGTATTACTATCTAATGACAGTACAAAAAGAGTACCAAGATAGTAGCAAACCACTAGTATTACTATCTAATGACAGTACAAAAAGAGTAATGAATAGCTCATAGTGCCACCAATTGGATATAAAGGTTTGGAAAAAACATGCTCTTAATGTTGAACCAGTTGGACTTTTTGTGCAGTTCCACTAAAATCGAGCATCCCTGTTTGCATAGATATTGAAAGTGTGATTACTCTAAAAGTGGCACTAGTTGAAGCATAGACTCACAAATATAAGCATTCCAATTTCTTAATGGGAAAAGGTAGCAAGACTGTTTCTAACCACCTGTTTGAAGGAATAAATAAAGCAACATCGGCTGATGTCAGGAAGGCATACATAGTTTTTTCTGGAAAAGTGAGCCATTCCTGACCTTTCCTCTTCTTTTAAGAAAATTTTGTGCAGTTCTACTGAAATAAAATGCCATCACCGCCTTGACAATTCAGTGACACTGTACAAAAGGAAATGACTTAACATTACATCATGATGTCAAGTATGTAGTCAACAGGCAAGTTATTCTCACCAAGGACAACCTAATTAAGAGGCGTTGGGTAGGTGGTTCACGTTGTTGTTTTTGTGATCATGATGAAACAATACAACATTTATTCATTGACTGCCCACTAGCCAAATTGCTTTGGAGAATGATTCATATAGCCTTCAACATTAACCCTCCAGTTGACATTGACTCATTGTTTGGAACGTGGTTAGCTAGGGTTGAACATACTATTGCGGCTCGTATTCGGATTGGAATATGTGCGTATTTGTGGGCTATATGGAACTGTCGGAATGATTTTATTTTTAACAGACAATACAATTTAATTTTTTGCAGGTTATCTTCAGAGCTACTGCTTGCATCCATATGTGGTCCTTACTCACTCCTATGGACTCCAGCGAGCCTTTGGTTACTGGGTGCACCCAGTGGGAGATGGTAGCACGGGCTATATTCAACCAGTTCGGATGGCGGTCGCATAGCAGGATAGGACTCTAGGAGTCATATCATACATCTTGCTGTACCGGCTGTGATTCTCAGTGTGTACTTTTCTATTTTTCATTTCCTCTTGCTCCGCTTGCGAGCTGTAATACTTTTATGACTTTGTGGTACTTTGCGAACTTTTAATAAGATGGTTGCATGCATCGTTATGATGCAGAGGCCGGGGGTAAACCTCCATTTCCAAAAAAAATGTACTCGATAAGCATTAGAGACAAACATACAGACCTCCTCAAGAGAACAGCCGCAGGAGGTGCCCACTCTTGACCTTTCCTCTTGTCTTCATAATTGTCTGTGCAGTTTAACCAAAATAAAATGACATCAGCACCTTGGCATTTTGGTGACACTGTACAAAAAATTAACTTATCTCATGAAAGTGAGGTATGTAATCTATAAGCATTAACAATGCAAAAATCTGAAGGTAGTAACAAGTTTCATCGTTGGTATACTGGCTGTGCAACAACATTAGAATGCCTTAGCTAAAAAATCTTTAATACATCCACAATCAACAGCTAACCCTGAAATAATCCAGTGACATTAAATGGCATTGCTTAAATTTATGGGTGGCATCAGACTGAGAGCGGCATTAGTTAAATGTGGCATCACTTTAGCAGTAGCATTACTTGACTTGACTGTTGGCGTTATACTAACAGCAAAAAAAGTGGCAATAAGAGCATGGGAGGCCCATTCGGACAGTGGGCGCACCAGTACGATGTACCTCCACGGACGCAGAGTGGTGAGGGAGGTATGGTTGCCCAGAGCAACAAATATCCAGGAAGCATATGTGGATTACGTCCCATTTTTGTTCTCTTTAGCCAACTTTTTCCTATGCGAGGACAACAAACCGATCGACCTGGTCATTCTCTATTGCGTTGTCATGCCCTTTCTACCCTTCTTCAAATAAGAGACACAAGACTCGTTCCTTAGCTACTGATTTTCCCCTTTTCAACCTAGATGCGGGTTCGATGCCTACTCTCTTGGACAGTACAGTCTCCCTTCTTTTCCTTATTCAACCCAGACATGGATTAGTCTGCATGAAGTAGGGTTTCCTTTAATAGTGCAAATTATGGTTTTCATCTGCGTGGCCAGCAGAGCAGAGGATAGCAAAGTGGGAAGATGGTGGAGTGGAAAAAGATCCACATGCAACGACGTGGCAGATGGGGCAATAGAACAAGGTTATGGTTCGAAAAGAGGTAGCATACCTGAGGGTCGGCGGGAAGTGGCTTCGCTCGTGGTCGTTGTCCTCCGCACACACTACGGCAACAAGCTTGGGGCGGAGGCCACCCCGCGTGGGCGCTAGGTCTGAGAGGACGGCCTTGTCGTCAGTGCGTGACCTCACTCGCCGACGACGAGTGCGTCAATGTTGCACGTCCTTTTCTTCCCCGGGGGATCTGTGACCACCGGTGAGGAGGGAGAGAGGGGCCGTCTTTTTTAGATCTGGAGAGAGGGTGGTAGTGTGAGAAACAAGTGGTCAGCCCTTAGCAAGAAAGCTCTCAAGCTCCAGCCTATATATCTTTTTTATACTACTAGTACTAGAGGTGGAGTAGTGGTAGAGTAGTTTTTATTTTCTCTGCGTACAATACCAGTTAGTCGTGCTTCAAAACTGATCGGCACGCCATTGAAAAAATAAAGGTCGATAACTAATGCGGCACCTCGGGCCAACGCAGCCATATCGCATTTTGCATGAGAAATTACACACCATGTTTCGTTGACATGTGGTCCCGTTCCAACATATCAGTGAGACGACGGCGAGTAGTAGGAGTATTTCTGAACGGACGTGTAGGCCGGGGCGCCTCTTCGTGAACCGTGGCAAACTCGCAACCGTCCACCGACTCTTCGCCTTTCCCTCTCAATTTGGAATTGCTGTCGCATGCTCTTCCTCTCCCTCCTCCATTTTCCTTCAGCCCTTCACCCTTTCTTCTGCCATTGTTCGATCGTCTTCTCCATGGAGGGAACAAGCCGGAAACGACCCCGTTATTCTTGCCCCGATCTAAAAGATGACATGGTGGAGGAACTCATTGATTGGTGCGACGTTATCACCTTGGCTAGCATGGCAGGTTCGTTCAAGCCCATTCTCGACTCAACTAATAACATTATTACAAAGAACCCAAGAGTCAAGGAGCGGTTTGATCTCCCCTATCCTTTTTGTCGTGACCCTGATGACTGGCACCGGCACGACGGAGGCCTTGCCCTGTGCTAGTTGATGCCGCTTGATAATGATACGTATGATGTTAAGATGCCATCGCTTGAGGGCAAGTCTTGGGTGGGCGCAAATGGAGATTGGGTTGTTTACATTGGGTCCAACTGCGAGTGGCAACTTGTGAATGTGTACACTCGTGACCGGGTTCCACTTCAAAAATCTCAGCAGACTGCCCAGAGGTTGAGCACACCGGTACTGTACGCACGTTCAAATACGATCATGGTGACTGTCTTCTACGAAAGATAGCAATTTCTCGAGTTCCCAACCGCTCTTGGAATTACAACAACTATCAAGTTGTTGCTATCTTCAACAAGCTTGTTGCCATCCTTCGTGGTTCGACTCGATGGATATTGCTCAAAAATTAGTTTCTGTACACGGATGAGTACTGTGATGCAATTCAATACGAGGGCCTTGTGTTTGCTGCCACCACTCGTGGCACTGTTTTTGCATGGGATCCTCGTAGTTTTGATACGTTTGTCTTCCACCGTAATTATAATTGTTTCATCCACATGCATGCGAGTTAGCAAGTTTCCCTTTACTAATTAGCCTTCTTCTTGTGTTTCCAAGGTCCTATGAACATCCCACCACCTATACTTGAAAAATTTTATAACCAAGGGGGAGATGACGATGGTGATGATCACGAGCATGAGGACGAGCAGAACCCATATACTCAGTGGCGCCTGGCAACTAATTCCGATGGATCACCTCTTCTTGTGTGTATACAGCCCATTGATGATGTTACTACTAAGGAAGCAGGTGTAGTCTCCCATGGCCGCACTCTCCGGACCTATTCCAACACCCGTTGCATGGTATTCGTGATGGATACTAGTGTGCTAGCGCCAACTCCTTCTCTGTCACAACCCTAGAATTTGTTTGTAATTAGTTGCATCAGCACTCATGCATCATGTCTAAAATTTATTTGAAAGTTGAAATGGGGACTGTTAAACCCTAGCAGCAAATGAAGTTCAACTAGGTTCAACTTAAATCTTTTCAATGAACCCAAAATGCCCTTTAAAAATGTTCATCATTTTGGAATTGGTTTTCGCACCTCTCACAAAAATGGTGCACATTTTTCTAGCTCAATTTGGATTTTTGAATGAACTCATTAAGTATTTGAATTTGGGCATTTAATTGCTATAAATAATTAAAAATGCCCAAATAGTTCTAGAAGTGGTTGAAGGCTGTTGGAAATATTTCCAAATGTGCCCACAAGTCATTTCAGGAATTTTGGAAATGGTTTGGTCTTTGAACTAAATCAAAACATAATAGCAAAAATAGAAAAACAGAACAAATTAAATAAACAGAGAGAGAGAGTCACCTGGGCCACTTACCTGGCGCGGCTAGCTGGATGGCCCAGCCCACTGGCTGGAGCGGTTGTCTTCAACCTCTGCCAGTAGGCAGAGGCGTGTCGACGCCTGCGCGCCCGAGGCCTCCACCTCCTCTCTACCTGCTCGCCTGGATGCCTCTGGACGGCGCCACACACTCCCCCTGGGCCCCCTCCCTCTCTCTCGCGTCCATCCCCTCCTCTCCCTCGTTCTCTTTCGCGACGGCCGACGCGGCCATGGAAGCGCCGCCGTGAACCACCCCGCTCCCCGACCCGCTCTCGCCTTCCCGTGTTGTGTGGAAGCTCCACCACCGTCGCCCATGCCTACTGGACGACCCGCAGGACGCCGAACGCACCGCACCATGACCATGGCGTCGTCTTCAACCTCTCGGCCGCCGAGATCACCGACGACCGCACGCCGTCACCAAATCTTCCCCGAGCCCGCTGAGACGCTTACTGCAACCGCCGTGAGCTCCTTCCCCGAACCCCCCTCTTCTCCGTCTTGTTTGCATGCCGTAGCGCCATTCCCCACTGTCACCGAAGCTCGTCACCACCGTGGCTAGAGCGAACGTAGCTCGGAGCCGAGCACACCGCTGTGCTCAGCGCGACTCCAGGAGCCCGTAGAGCCCACCAACTCCTCCCCACGTGCCCCTAGCTCCAACCCGAGCACGCCCGTAGCTCCGGCCGCCGCCCATGTGGTCGGTGTTGTAGTTCCCGATCTCTCCTCACCCAGCGGCCTGCTCCGTTGGATGTGGTGCACGTCCAGCAACCCATAGGGCCAAACCGTGAGCCCAATGGTCGCCGGATGGCAAAACCCGACGCCTCCGCCGTGCGGAATGGTTGCCGCCGGCCAGATTCCGGCGAGGCCGACGTGGCGACATCATTAGTTGCTAATGAGCCTACTAATGACCCCTCTAGAGCCACTGACGTGTGGGACCCTGTGACTAATTAGATTAGTCTAATTTTATGTTAAGTTAGTACTAATATGTGTGGACCCCACGTGTCAGCTTTGACTTTGGTCAAGTCAACGTTGATCGGTCCCACCTGTCATCCACACAAACCAGCCCGAGACACTGACATGCCGACCCCACACGCCAGGTTTCACCTGGACCTGTCCTGTTGACTGGATGACATCACAGTGATGCAGTGATGAGGTCATAAATGCTTTTCTGGATTTTAAATAAATCAGAAATGATTTGTTTAATTCAGAAAATGTCCTAAACTTCTAAAAATCATAGAAATTCAACCATAACTCCAAATAAGATAAATTATATATGAAAAATGATCAAAAAAATCTAATCTATCCATCTGTACCATTTTCATGCATGTTTGAACAACTTAAAGTTGCTGTATAAGACAATTTGAATTAATGGCATTTGAAATGTCTTACATGGAGCTTGAATTTGAACCTTGGGTTCAAACCAACTTCATTTAAATCGTTGCTAGCTGCATTAGCTCAACTCACATCATATTGCCATGTCATGATCATGCATCATATTGTCGCATTGCATTGATTGTGTTCTTTCTCTGTTGCCGGTGACTGTCCCCTCTCAGTAGATGATGTTTCGATGATTATTCGATGACACGGATGAAGAACTATATTATCTTCAGAAGTGCCAGGAAAGCAACACCCCCTTGTTCATCCCGATATAATCCCACTCTCTCGCTCCTGCTCTCTTTTACTGCATTAGGACAACAACGATTCAACTGTTACATGCTGCAGTAGTTGAACCCCTTTCCTCTGCATGACCTATCATTGCCACAGTAAATAGATGAAACCCACTAGCATGAGTAGGAATTGTTTGAGCCCTGATGTGCCTACTCATTCATGCTTGTTGTTATGCCTGCTACTGCTTAGAGTTGAGTCAGGTCTGATTCATCGGGAATGAATTGGAACGTGGTGAACATGTCCTACCGTTGAGAGCTAAGTGTGTGAACACGATTTGGTAAAGGTAGCGGTGAGAGGCCATGTAGGAGTACATGGTGGGTTGTCTCATTGCAGCCGTCCTCAGGAATTGAGTTCTGTGTTTGTGATTCGTGAACAGTTACTACCACACATTGGGCTCCGGGCGCTCCAAGCTCTCTCGACTTATTAATCCACTCGATCTCTGTCCAGGAGTTGCAACTAGTTTCTGGTGTTTGTAGGTAGTGTTAGTAGTCTACCAAGTGGCACCCGGTACAGGTGGGCTAGGGACAGACTAGGCATAGTGGCACGGTGTACCAAGTGGTACCCGGATGGTGGGCTTGGGAACACTGCACACATCGTTTGGGGCCGTGAGCGACACCCCGGCCGGATCTCCTTGCGGATGGAACCCGAATAGGTGATAAACCCGGACGAGAGACTTGTGTGGTTAGTCAGGTCGTGGCCGACTCCCTCGCCAGGCTTCCGCTTGAAGGTTGCCGAGATACACGACGTGTACATGGTGGTAAGTGGCGAGAGCGTGTGTGAAGAAGTACACCCTGCAGGGTTATCATTATCTATTCGAATAGCCAGATTCCTCGGATATGGAAACTTGGACCCCTCGCATAGTTCATAGACAAGTTAAAGTGGATACTCTAAAATGCGCAAGATAAGCGTGAGTGCTATGGATGGCCTTCTCGTAGGGAGACGGGAGCGGATTCGTAGTGGAGTATTGATATGGTGAATATGTGGACTCGTGTGCACCACCTCAAAAGAGTTACTTGCATTCGTAGTTCAGGTTAGCCACCGAGTCAAAGCTGGCTTGCTTCAGTCAAACTCCACCACCCCCTTTGTTGATACCGATGCATATGTAGCTAGTTCTGATGTAAGTCTTGCTGGGTACATTTGTATTCATGTTTGCCTATTTTATGTTTTGCAGAGACACGTCAGTCTCGCTAGTAGTTCCGCGTGGACTTCGATGTTTAGCTTGTTACCTCAGCTACGATCTTGTGCCCTCGGCAGGATCTGGTAGATATTCAGGCTTCTCAGCCTTTTTCTTTTGTAGAGGTCTGTACTCAGACATATTAAGCTTCCGCTTGTGCTTTGACTTGTATGCTCTGAATGTTGGGTCATGAGACCCATGTTTGTAACATTTTGGCTCCTCGGAGCCTAATGAATAATACTCTGAGTCGTAGAGTCTTGTTATGATGCCATGTTGTATTGCACATATTGAGCATATTGTGTGTATGATTGAAATGCTTGGTATGTGTGGGATCTGACAACCTAGTTGTTTGTCCTTAGTAGCCTCTCTTATGGGGAAATGTAGTCTTGTGCTTCCATGAGCCATAGTAGTCCGCTACAGCCCGGTTCACCGGAGTCCGTTAGCCCAATAGTACGGCTCCGGAACACTTGACTGTCCGGCATGTGATTCACTTCGTTCCTGTGTCTATCCCTTCGGGGAAATGTCACGCGGTGACATCTGGAGTCATGCCTAGCCTGCTACAGCCCGGTTCACCGGAGTCCTGTTAGCCCAGTGCTACATCCTGGATTCGCACGCTGCTGATCGACATGCTCGATGTTGATTCATGTATGCATGTCCCCGTAAGTTAGTGCCACTTTGGGTTCACGACTAGTCATGTCTGCCCGAGTTCTCTGTCATATGGATGCTAGCGACACCATCATATACGTGAGCCAAAAGGCGCAAACGGTCCCGGGCCATGGTAAGGCGACACCCGTGGGAACACCGTGCGTGAGGCCGCAAAGTGATATGAGGTGTTACAGGCTAGATCGGTGTGACTTAGAATCGGAGTCCTGACAGCTTTGGTATCAGAGCCTGACTGCTTGTAGGATTACCAAGCCAAGCTGGTCGAAGTCGTGTCTAGAAATGCTTTAGTTATATAAGGGAATTGATTGTGGAAGGGAATGTAAGGCACTTTTTACTACTTTACCGTATGTCCTTCTAATCTGAGTCATCTTATCTTTTCTACGGGGTTAAGAACTAGGCTTCTCTTCTATCTCCCAGGATGACGTGTTACTAAACCGTAGTTTCCTAGCATTGTTGAGTTCAAGTCTCAGTTCAGCTTCTACTACTTCCGTATGTTCATAGCTAGTCCCAGAACCTTGATATGATGATGCTAAGTGGTTAAGCCACCATTTTGCGTGATGTCTCAAATCTTCTTGAGCATTTTACAGCCGTTATGCTGTCCGAGTCATCCCAGGTCTCTAAACTATCTGATGCATTTGCAAATCCTTTCTTTCCATTCCCGATGTCCTTTCTGGTCAGAATAAGCACACTAATCGGTGAGTTGAGGTACTCTGTTGCCTTGACATATATGTTGGAGCTGTTATTATGACCATAGGTGTTTTAGGGAGTCACCTAGTAATCTAGCCATGTTTTGTGTTCCCAGTGTGATGATTCTGGCCACCATTCTCGAAAGCATCCCGTGATGCCATTTAGTTAGTAGGCATTCTACTCCTGGGTTCTCGAACCCAAGTTTCACCCTACCTACCTCATGTCGATAGTGTTTGCTAGTTCCTTTAGGATATTAGTAACCTTTGCATTAGTCCTCGAGGTCCATGGTAGTTCCTTCTTCCAAATACTATGAATCGCTTATGGCAGAAGTTCGTTGAACCAAAAGATCACAATAAGAGTGCTCTTGACGAGTTATCCATTCAAGCTATGAATCTTCCAGTCCTTCTTCTTCTGCGTGGGTTATCTGGAAGAAATATGTTGAACTTGTTCGACATACTAAACCATGTGTCCACAACTCAAAAAAAATTATATGTTCCTTGAGTTGACCCCCTTTAGTTGTATCCCGACCTTAGCCTATCAGTTGATAGACAAGAGTATGTGTGCATTCGTGTTTATTGGTGCCTTTTACTCTTGTGGTCCATCAAGCCATCCTATTCTGGAATGACAAGGAGAAACAAACTCCAGTACCTTGTCCACTTCGAGGATTGGGTCAAAGTAGTTGTATTCCACAGATCAAAATGCCAATCCAGCTTTTGTTCTGTTCTACCTTGGAGTGTCACCCTCTTTCATATCATGAATGACGGGAGAATTACAAATCTCTCATGAGTTCTTGACGCAGTGATACTTCTTGCCATCATTGTTCATTCCTCGGTTCCTGTGTTATTATAACCGGAATGCCGACAAGTGAATCGTGATGTGTGAAATCAATACTCCTAGCAACCCCGTTGCTTGGTGGTTAATGGACGATAATCTCATTCTTGGTGTGTTGATTATGGAATCGTCATTCTAAGATTGATCGTGCTACCTAGTCCTTTTTCCTGGTGCACTCTTCGATCAAGAGTTGGGATTATGTCTATCCTTGCTTATTTGGTCATATCATCTTGCCTAAAGATCAAGATTGATCTCGAGCTTAGTAACATGTTGGTGGTTCGTGATTTTCTGAATAGCTTCTCGGAAGTATCACCAGGTTGTCCCATGACCGCTATATTGAGCTCGTGATCAAGATGGTTTCTTGCAAACCACCCCTTCTCCAAGAATCTGTGTGGGATGCCCCTGAGCTAGTTGGTTAAGCCAAACAACAACTTGGGGAGTTGGAAGATAAAAGCTTGTCTGACTTAGTTCATGTTAAGGGATATCTTTTTGTGTGCGTGTGTGTGTGTTGAAGAAAGATGATATCTTCATCGATTGGTCCTCATGATCAGTTGTTGGATCTATTGCCTTGTCAAAACTTTGACTTGAGTATGGGCTATCATTAAGTCAAATCAGAACCAACGACGTTCATAATATTGTCTTACTCATGGTTGTCCCTCGGGCATACACCGTTATATCGTTTGGTTTGATCAATGCTATCACCGTGCTCACGTGATGGTGGAAGTCCAGTGATATGGAAATTCTGATGAGTTGCTGTTGAGACCATCAGCATCATTTTGTTTCCCCCAATGATTCATGTTGAACATCAACCTAGTGTTGGAAAACTTTTGTAAGCATTGCCTTCGTGTTCCGCTCATGAGGTATATGTTTGGGTGAAAGAAGTGACTTCCTCTAAGTTCATGTGCATTTGGTGCAAGTTGCCGCCGTGAATTCGAGAAAGTCAATGTTGCTTCCTTTAGAACCATCCCAAGTTAGTCATGCATGTACGAAGTATGCTATGGTTTGACAGGCTCGCTACCTTCATTTCATATGTATCTCCTAGTACACCAAGCCACTGATTGACTTGTTCAAGAAACACGAAGTCTGTTCTAAGGTTAATCCTTTGGACTTCCACGCGTGCAGACTTCAATATCCTTGATGATGGTTCCCCACCTGAGCTCGATAGTGTTTCATTATAAGACTTCTACATGGTCATGCTTGTCTTGAACAGTGTGTTCACATGTATGTAGCAGAACCAGCTCATGTTTTAGAGCTTGCTATCGTAGCTCATTTCCTGAGAATCTCGCAACGTCATCTCATCGGTTTGTGTTGCAAACTTTCTTTTCCAGACATGTTGTCTGAAATATCCTGTTACCAACCAGATCTGAATCTCAGGCAGATATGATGGTTGGAACTTTTCCAGGATTTATGATGTAGGTCCCGACAAGGTTGATGTTCTGGTCGACGCACCTAGCCGGAAGATCTGTCATTGTAGTATCTTTGACCATCTTTCCATGAGAATTTTGTGCGACTTATTATAGAAGTTATTCCTTAGAGATCCTTGTGCTCTCAGTTTCTTCGATGATTCTATAACCATTGAAACGTTGGAAACACTCTCGACTGTTGAGTTTTTCCCCAGTCACCAGAATCATTCCCAGCATTTGCATTTTGTTCCTAGCTTGCACCTCAGTAGTTGTTGTCCTGGATCATCTTCAAAAGCGGTCCTACCATGGGTCCCATCCACCTCCGATGATAAGCAAAAATCATCCCTTGCGTTGTCTTCAACAAGGTAGTCCACATCATCCATTCTAGTCCGAGTATACCATCCCTTAGTACTCCGCCAAACGATTGTTGTCATTGCCTTAGGTTGGTATAAAGAGTTCCAATGATCTCAGAATCAAAAGTAATTCTTTTTGCCACTTAAGGGAATGTTTCTGTGAGTCACCTTCCCCGAGGTGTCCCGTTATGGAATCATGGCAATTATCTCCTCAATACCTTGAAAACCATGCACTATCCTACTCCAGCATGGAATTGTCACCTACCAATTTGAACCTTTGTCATATGTTTCTCATCCATCATCTCTGATGTGTGTTCTGCGTCTTAGCTCAAGGGATGTTTCTACGTCTCATTCTGTTAGTTGATGTTGTGTTCATTAAGATAGATGATCCATCCTTATAGAGTTATCTCGCTCTTTTGTCCTCGTGTTGGGTGAGGATCTCGCAAGCAAAGATGTCAAAGATCAATATGAAGCAATGAATCAATGTCTTCAAGATGGCAATTGGATCATGGAGATCATGTTAGCTTCGTGTCCCCTCTGTCTTTTTACCTCACGTCTTGAATCTCGGGACGAGATTCTTGTTTAGTGGGGGTGAGTTGTCACAGCCCTAGAATTTGTTTGTAATTAGTTGCATCAGCACCCATGCATCATGTCTAAACTTTATTTGAAAGTTGAAATGGGACTGTTAAACCCTAGCAGCAAATGAAATTCAACTAGGTTCAACTTAAATCTTTTCAATGAACCCAAAATGCCCTTTAAAAATGTTCATCATTTTTGAATTGGTTTTGGCACCTCTGACATTTTTCTAGCTCAATTTGGATTTTTTAATGAACTCATTAAGTATTTGAGTTTGGGCATTTAATTGTTATAAATAATTAAAAATGCCCAAATAATTCTAGAAGTGGTTGAGGGCTGTTGGAAATATTTCCAAATGTGCCCACAAGTCATTTCAGGAATTTTGGAAATGGTTTGGTCTTTGAACTAAATCAAAACATAATAGCAAAAATAGAAAAACAGAACAAATTAAATAAACAGAGAGGGAGAGTCACCTGGGCCACTTACCTGGCGCGGCCAGCTGGACGGCCCAGCCCACTGGCTGGAGCGGTTGTCTTCAACCTCTGCCAATAGGCAGAGGCGTGTCAACGCCTGCGCGCACGAGGCCTCCACCTCCTCTCTTCCTGCTCGCCCGGATGCCTCTGGACGGTGCCACGCACTCCCCCGGCCCCCCTCCCTCTCTCTCGCGTCCATCCCCTCCTCTCGCTCGCTCTCTTCCGCGACGGCTGACGCGGCCATGGAAGCGCCGCCGTGAACCACCGTGCTCCCTGACCCCCTCTCGCCTTCCCGTGTTGCGTGGAAGCTCCGCCACCGTCGCCCATGCCTCCTGGATGACCCGCAGGATGCCGGATGCACCGCACCACGACCATGGCGTCATCTTCAACCTCTCGGCCACCGACGACCGCACGCCGTCACAAACCCTTCCCCGAGCCCGCTGAGACGCGTACTGCAACCGCCGTGAGCTCCTTCCCTGAACCCCCCCTTCTCCATCTCGTTTGCATGCCGTAGCGCCATTCCCCACCGTCACCGAAGCTCGCCGCTGTTGCGCTTCGTTGCCACCGTGGCTAGAGCGAACGTAGCTCGAAGCCGAGCACACCGCTGTGCTCAGCGCGGCTGCAGGAGCCTGTAGAACCCACCAACTCCTCCCCACGTGCCCCTAGCTCCAACCCGAGCACGCCCGTAGCTCCCGCCGCTGCCCAAGTGGTCGCCGCGGTAGTTCCCGATCTCTCCTTGCCCAGCGGCCTGCTCCGTTGGATGCGGTGCACGTCCAGCAACCCGTAGGGCCAAACCGCGAGCCCAATGGTCGCCGGATGGCAAAACCCGACGCCTCCGCCGTGCGGAATGGTTGCCACCAGCCAGATTGCGGCGAGGCCGATGTGGCGACATCATTAGTTGCTAATGAGCCCACTAATGACCCCTCTAGAGCCACCGACGTGTGGGACCCTGTGACTAATTAGGTTAGTCTAATTTTCTGTTAAGATTAGTACTAATATGTGTGGACCCCACGTGTCAGCTTTGACTTTGGTCAAGTCAACGTTGACCGGTCCCACCTGTCATCCACACAAACCAGCCCGAGACACTGACGTGCCGACCCCACACGTCAGGTTTGACCTGGACCCGTCCTGTTGACTGGATGACGTCATAGTGACGCAGTGATGAGGTCATAAATGCTTTTCTAGATTTTAAATAAATCAGAAATGATTTGCTTAATTCAGAAAATGTCCTAAACTTCTAAAAATCATAGAAAATCAACCGTAACTCAAATTAAATAAATTATATATGAAAAATTATCAGAAAAATCCAATCTATCCATCTGTGGCATTTTCATGCATGTTAGAACAACTTATAGCTGCTGTATAAGACAATTTGAATTAATGGCATTTGAAATGTCTTACATGGAGCTTGAATTTGAACCTTGGGTTCAAACCAACTTCATTTAAATCGTTGCTAGCTGCATTATCTCAACTCACATCATATTGCCATGTCATGATCATGCATCATATTGTCGCATTGCATTGATTGTGTTCTTTCTCTGTTGCCGGTGACTGTCCCCTCTCAATAGACGACGTTCCGACGATTATTCGATGTCACCGATGAAGAACTATATTATCTTCAGAAGTGCCAGGCATGCAAAACCCCCTTGTTCATCCCGATATAATCCCACTCTCTCGCTCCTGCTATCTTTTACTGCATTAGGACAACAACGATTCAACTATTACATGCTACAGTAGTTGAATCCCTTTCCTCTGCATGACCTATCATTGCCATAGTAAATAGATGAAACCCACTAGCATGAGTAGGAATTGTTTGAGCCCTGATGTGCCTACTCATTCATGCTTGTTGTCATGCCTGCTACTGCTTAGAGTTGAGTCAGGTCTGATTCATCGGGATGAATTGGAATGGTGTGAACATGTCCTACCGTTGAGAGCTAAGTGTGTGAACACGATTTGGTAAAGGTAGTGGTGAGAGGCCATGTAGGAGTACATGCTGGGTTGTCTCATTGCAGCTGTCCTCAGGAACTAAGTTCTGTGTTTTTGATCCATGAACAGTTACTACCACACATTGGGCTCCGGGCTCCAAGCTCCTCTCGACTTATTAATCACCTGATCTCTATCCAGGAGTTGCAACTAGTTTCTGGTGTTTGTAGGTAGTGTTAGTAGTCTACCAAGTGGCACCCGGTATAGGCGGGCTTGGGAAAGACTAGGCACAGTGACACGGTGTACCAAGTGGCACCCGGATGCTGGGCTTGGGAACCCTGCACACATCGTTTGGGGCCGTGAGCGACACCACGGCCAGATCTCCTTGCGGATGGAACCCAAATAGGCGATAAACCTGGACGAGAGACTTGTGTGGTTAGTCAGGTCGTGGCCGACTCCCTCGCCAGGCTTCCATTTGAAGGTTGCACTACCAGGAAAAGGCCTACTAATGGCGCACCAGTTTTGCCTACTAATGGCGCACTACTGGTGCGCCATTAGTATCACGGCACTAGTATTTCTTACTAATGGCGCACCACACAATGCGCCATTAGTATAGAACACCATGCGCCATTAGTATGCCTCCCAGGGGGCCATATTTAACCATGTGCTTTGGCATACTAATGGCGCACTATTGGGTGATGCACCATTAGTATACTTTGGCATACTAATGGCGCACTCTATAGTGATGCGCCATTAGTATGAATATTAGGTTTTTTTTACTTTTCTGATTTTTGCACAGGTTACAAAATATATTATTTGACAGAATATAGACAGCAGCACACAGCAACAGCAGATTCATCGAATACAATAGAAGATTAGTCTTCGAATACAATTCATCATATTAGTCTCCGAATTCAAAAGACCGAACAAAGATAAAACATTACAAGTCTCAGACCACGAGTCTCAAGTTTGTCTTCACATTACAAGTCGATATCGATCATCTAAACTACCATCACATAGAAGAGAGCTGCGGTCATCACGATGAGCATCATCGCGATGAAACTGGTCTTCATCCGGTTCCTCCAACGCTCCCTCCTCTCTCCCGCTAGATAGCGGGCGTATCTAGATTCCGCCTCCACCCTAGTGGTGTACCCTTTGTAACTATTACCGCTGAAACGGTGAACCTGCCTCCGACACTCCTCCCAGTCATTGTAGACTCCGGGAATCTTACCCTTGTACACGACATACGACGGCATCTCTATGCACAAGCCAAACAACAGACAATACATACATAAGCAATATATAAGTATGCAACAAAAGGATCGGTAGAGAAAAGCAAGACATGACATTAATAGCACGATTTATGGTCCTACTAATAAATAGCATCGATTACATCTAAGTTGAATGACTGTCCAAACCAAAGAGACATACAAGTTCATTAAAGTTTAATTACAACATGAGCCAATCAATGTTTCAGAACTACACATAGCATCACCACTGTCGACTCGACTCATGGGACCGGAGCATGGATGAAGCCGCCGTCTGTCGTGATGGTCATGAAATCATGGGCGTTGTCAGCCTGCATTTGTAGCGTTCCGTCTATCTCCCTATTGGACGGTTGATATCTGAGGTAGAACTGCCCCGAGGTATGAAGGACATCTTGATGGATGATGTCTGCAAACTCCGACTGGATGCGAAAGAATTCTTGTCTGATGTCCGCGTCCTGGATTGCCGACAAGCTCGTGGCCCAATCTTTGAGATTATCTGGTAGCAGAAGGTGATGATGGTCCCTTACGATCGCCCGCATGTGATGGAGGGCGTAGTAGGCATCCTTCTGACCGCCAGGCGGCTGCTTGATGCAGCAGAACTTAGTATTGTGGGCAAACACGTGCTTGCCGTACCTACGAACTAGCCTGGTGAAGGTGCCTCCAGATTTGGCGTAGCCGGGGAGAACATCATCAAGAAGTTTCTTGATATTTGTGTAGTCCATCTTGGAGTCACGGTTCGGGTCGAAATACGTGGCCATGGAATATTTCGGGCTTAAGAGGATGAGTGTGCAATGTGTGTCATTGCACAGAACATGGAATGTTAGAAAAAAAAGAACGATTGAAATCTAAGAAATCATATGTTACGGGGCGGTTAAGGGATGACTTACTCGGGAAAGTAAGCCACGAGGAAGTTATCCTTATCTGGGTTTGCCAGAATGACGCCTTCGAGGTGTGAACTCGCGACTTGGCGGTCCCCAGTGCTGCCCAAGAGCTTGGCACGCATGTAGAAGGGGTCGACTATCACGATGTCTGGGGTCTTGTCTCTAATGATCCGCATCTCCATACTCAGCGAAAACAGCCGAACGAAGGTGTAGTGCAGCGGATGAAGGTTAAACATAGCAAAGATGTCATCAAACCGTAGGACGATCGTACCCCCGATGGCGCCATCCACAAAGCCCTTGCCCTCTGGCACCTTGGCCACGAAAACCGGGTATGCCACATCATTCTCTCTGAGACGCCGCTTCTCCAAAGAAAGAACACTGTCATGCAGACTCCGCATAGCACCGGTTGCAGCATTGAGCATATTTGTCGGTAGCATCGCCCTACCCACCAGATGCACCCTCCTCGAGATATCCTTAGGTGAAGGTGGCCCGTCCTGAGCACAGATCTTACTCGGTGCTGGCTGGCTCGCACCCTTGTTACTCTTTCTTTTCCATCCCTTCTTCTTCTTTTGTAATGGGACCGAGTTCTGCTCACAGACCGCCTTCTTGAGTGTGTTGGGGCTGGTAATATTTGGCACCTCGGCTATCTGAGGCTCGGTGAAGTCGGCAGCTAGAGGCGTCTCCTGAGAACTGAACGCCAGACGATGCCTGTTGCAACTGGGTTTCTCCACCGTACCAGCTAGACCGCGGTCGTCTTGGTTGGGTTCTTGAGAAAGAGGCCCGCAGAATTCGTCATCGTACCCATGTTCGGCAAAGTACTTATCGACGTTGCTAAATGTATGGCCGTCGTCATTGTCGTCGTCGTCCAGATCCTGTGCCATATGCATGTTCAGATCCTGTGCCATAGGGATGTCCGGCATGTCCGGTAGCGTTGCGGTGGTTTTGCCATGGCTTGGCGCCGGCACGACTGGCAGTGTTGTCTTTGGGGTGGTGTCCCCCGCCCCCAAACGAATCTGGCTCTTCGGCCAAAGTAGGGGCCAGCTTAGGCAGGTGCTGAGGGTCATCAGATCATCTTCGTCGGCCCCGGCGGGTTGAATCGGAGGTAACAACTCGTCGCAGCCTGGAAGCACCCGAACCAGTTGAACCCTATACACGGTGGGTGGCATCGGTTTACTGTGGAACACGGGGTTGCCCGGTTGAACGATTTTGCCCTTGGAAAAATCGACCAACTCGTCGTTCACGAAGTGCAGGAGAGTGCACAGAACATTGGCAGCGCCCTGCGGAAACATGTAGGGCATCAGGGATGCCCAGTCAAAGGCAAGGAGACGAAGTCCTCGGCCGACAGGCTTAATTAGTTACCATGATGATGGCGTCGAGCTCGGATAATGTCGAGGCACCGCCAACGGCGGGCGTGCAACTGACGGAGGGGCCGCTTGCTAGCGAGGTGCCGACCGGCGTACACCCGGGTGCATTAAGCTCCAATGCCGGCGTTGGAGACACACCAATGGCGCCGCCGCTGGAGACACCAATACCGCCGCCGCCGGAGACACCAATGGCGCCACCTGCGCGTTGTGCGAGTTGCTGGCCGTGAAGCTGGGAATCGGGGGCGGCCCCTGTTGGCCACCCGCAATCCACGTCGTTATCCCATGAATCAAGGTAGGCATAATGCCGGTGAGAGTCGATCCTAGTTTTTGTTGCACTTGCTCTTGGACCATCTCCGGAATCCGCGCCACTTGCGCCTTGAGTGCTTCAACCTCGCACGACTGGCTTTCCGAGCTGGTCTTTTTCACCTTTCGCCTACCAGCGGTATAGTATGACGACCATTTTGTGGACAAGCCTTTGCCGGCCACACGACCAGCTGACGTCGGCTTACTGAGCTTATCCTTGTTTTTCATTACGTTCAACGCCCTATTCAAAGGGGTGTCGAAAGAGGACCTCTGAGACGACCCCGCGCTACTGCTTTCTTTGTCCTGCGGAAGGAACGTGAACCATTTAGAAATATTGGGGATTAATTAGAATGCAACCATATGGAGCTAATTACGCGGGGGTGTATTCCTTACTAGAACAAGCTCAAGAGCCTTGGTCTTCGGATCCGTGGTAAGCTCCTTTGTTACCGGGTCCTCCTTGTACCGGGCCCTGAGAAAGTTCCTGGTCTGCTTGTCACGGTATTTCTCGAAGCGGGGCAGTAGGCCTTGCTCGGCACGCTCCGCGTCCTCCTTGTCCCATATAGGCTCCGCCACTGTGTAACCGCCGGGACCGAGTTGGTGGACCCCTAAGTTCAACTGCCGCATTTATTTCCCCCACTGACTTGATTCGAAGGTTGCGGGGCTCTCGCACTTGATCTTGAACTCCTTGTAGTCATCTTCGCTCATCAAAGGATATTTCGCCTTGATCTTCTCATAACTATCACCTGTTTCAATCATTGCCTTCACCGTGCTTTTCCAAGTAGACAGGGCTGTGCTCATCCTCGTGAGGGCGGCACCGTTCACTTTATTCCCTGAGAGGCGTGTGTTTGCAAACTCAGCGGGGAACTTGTATCGTTCGTGCGGCTTCGTGAAGAGGAGCCTGCGCAAATTCCCTCGGTCCTTATGCCTTAGGTTCTCGGTGTTAATCGAGACGGTGCTCCGGAGAATGCACCCGAGCTGAACCGAGTACCCCTTGACTACGTGTTTGGGCGCCGTCGGATTCCCGTCGGATTTCACTTCAGTAAATTCCTCCCTGACGGTGCCGAGCACGCTCGGGCGCCGGTCCTTCCGTTGCTTCTTCGGTTGGCTGCCATCTAGGCGTGCGCCGCCATCATCAGTGGTGGCATCCGCGGCGCCATCATCAGTGGTGTCATCCCCGACACCACTAGGGGTTGTGTAGTCAGGATCGGTGTCTTCCGCGGCGTCCTCATAGCGGTGAGGTTCTTCCTCCAACTCCTGGGACAGCTCCCAGAATTGCTTGCCGCCCGAACCGCCAGCCTCATCGTTGTGGGCCATGTTTCGCTCTAAATAGGAAAAAAGTTTGGTCAAAAAGTTTGTTATTGTCAAGGAACAAGATCATGGTGTCATCATTTAGGGTTTGTCGACACCGAGGCATCCTAAAAGCTATGCTTTTATCATTTAGGGTTTGTCGATGCCGAGGCACCCTAAAAGCCCATGCGTACATCATTTAGGTTCTCATCAACACCGAGGCACCCTATAGAAGCCAAGTTAAGTTTACATCATTTAGGGTTTATCGATGCCGATGCACGCTAGGTTGGGCCTAATCACTTGGCACTAATCACTTGGCTCTATTGCTACCTATGTTGGGTTTATCATCTAGGGTTTATCAATGCTAAGGAGAATTCTAAGTTGGGCCTAATCACTTGGCTCTATTGCCACCTATGGTTTAATGCAGCAAGAATGGCGGGGTAGTTGATCCTACTTAACTAAGTACTAAGATACCCCGGCCCATGCATTAGTCGCAAGTACCCCATATGTCCTATTTTTAGCAAAGTCATGCTAAAATTCATGGAAAATTTCGGCATGACCTTTGCTGAAAATAGGACATATGGAGTACCCAAATTTGCTGGAACGGAAGTGAATCGACATTCTGGCAAACTCAAGGGCCTCTCAGGGTACCTGCAAATTCATCACGACACAATGGTTGGAGACAAAACCCAGCAAACTAGCGAGATGATCATCATCTTTGCAAGTCATTACTTGTCAAATACAAAAGAAGGAACAATTTATTTGTGACATAGTTGGCCCATACAAAAGAAGCAACACCCTGCACTAGCCTAAAAACAAGTGAAGTTTCACCCATATAAGAACAACTTTATAAAATTAGAGAAGTTGCTATGTTTTTCTACTGCTAGGAAAAACATCACTCATTGGAAATGAAAATCTCATATGGAGTAGTATCTTGTCTAGTAGTAGTATTAATTGTATATGGAGTAGCAACTTTTGCCTCAAAGACCGCAAAAGCTATGTTTTTTCTCAATTCAGATAGCTAAGTGGAAAACCACGTCAAGTTCTGTTTTAATACTCTATTTCTCAATGCATGCAATTGGTTTCATCTGGACTACATCATAGAACCACCAAGGACACTGAAAAAATATATAGAGAAGCCTACGGTTCCTATCCTTGAGTAACATGATTAGAGATGAGTAGATCTCCTAAAGGTGTCCTAAGCACCTGCTGTTACTCTTGGAAGCAATGCAAACATGTAAAAGTTATTACTGTTGACAATACTACTCAAATATCCAACTATCAGGACACAAGGCATGATAATCCATCTAATCTAATGAAATATGAACTCGACCTGATCATGGTTCATGCCCTCAGACACATCAACACCTCAAGAATGCCATGACAAAAATGAAAAGGACCAAGACAATCAACACACAAGCTCACATGACCCTCAACAAACTTCTGAATCTAAACTTTTTCAGTTAACAAAACCTAAACCTGACAATGTTCAGTTAACAGAAAGGGGGGGAGGGGAACCGGTGCAGCTCACCGAGAGGAAGACAATGGAGAGCTCGTGCGGGGCCGGGGTTGACGAGGTGATGCGGATCAACGGTGAGGCCGTGGTGGCCGGAGGTGGAATAAGGCGCAGACGCCGTAGACGGTGGAGGCGTCGGTGTCGTAGAGGCGCCGGAGACCTTGCCCTGTGAGACAGAGAAGGGGCCGTCAGCCCTGACGCATGCGGGGGGCAAGGGGAGGAGGAGGAGGGGGAAGGGAAGGAGGAGGGTCGGGGGGCCGTATGGTGCTGCGTCGCTGCTCGGCGCCGACAGCGAGGAGGAAGGCGAAGACGTTGAGGGTCGGGGCAGCGGGGGTGGGGGCGCGGGGGCGGCGGGGGTGGAGTCCGGCGGGGGTCGGGGTGGCGGCGTCGTGGGTCTGGCGAGGGAGAGAGGCACGAAAGGGTATCTGGCGAGGGAGAGGGAGGACTTAGCTATAGGGGGAAAGCTTACTAATGGCGCACCACCCGTCGGTGCGCCATTAGAAATCGTTTTTTTAGATAGCAATGGCACACCCACCGCTGGTGCGCCATTAGAATTTTTTTTATATAGCAATGGCGCACCACCAGGCCGGTGCGCCATTAGTATATTTTATTATTATTATTTTTTGATAAATGAATATGAATATGAAACAGTAATAGTTTTTTATAAAAACGGTAATAATTGTTGTTTAACAACAATTGTAGTCTATTTTTTTTAGAAAATGAATATGAATATGAAACAGTAATAATTTTTCTAAAAACAGTAATAATTTTTGAAAAAATATCATCAAATTTGTGATTTGAAAATATCATCGGCGGCGGCGGTGGAGCGGGGGAGGGTGCGAGGGGGTGCTCGTCGGCAGCGGTGGAGCGGGGGAGGGTGCGGGGGGTGCTCGTCGGCGGCGGTGGAGCTAGCGGGGGAGGGTGCGGGTGGAATCGAGATCGAGATGGAGGGGGATCGAGATCGAGTGTCCTCATGAATTCAAAAAGTGCCAATGAAATTTAAAAATATTCATGATATCAAAAAGTGCCCATGAAATACAATCGAGAAATGAAGACTATGATTTAAATACAATCGATCTTAGCTACCTATCTGTTCGCAATCTTCTTGCCCTTCTTTTTCGCAAATGGAGTTCTTCTATGGAACGGACGTCCTTTAGGTAGGGTGGTCCTGCTTCTTCTTGTGGTGTATGCTGTTACTTCATCGTCATCGTCATGTTCGATCTTCGGGTCACCGTACTTGTCGAAGTCTTGCTCATTGGCTACTCCATCCATTCCGATGATCTTCCTTTTGCCTCTCCTCACGACAACACGACTGGGCTTTGACGGGTTGGTAATGATGAAGCATTGGTCCACTTGGGAAGCCAGTACCCATGGCTCATTTTTTGCGGCGATGTTTGCGCCCGCGGTCTTGGATTTGGCTTCGAGTATAACCATGGTGGTGAAATACCGGTCTTCTTTTAGGACGCTCTTGGCCCATCTGACACGGAACATCGGGACCTTCTCTCCAGCGTAGCTCAGCTCCCAGATCTCCTCGATCCTTCCGTAGTATCTGTCCTTGTCGTTACCGGTGTAGGATTCCATCGTTACCCCGGAGTTCTGATAACCATCGCTCTTCATGTCCTTGTCCTCGGTGTAGAATGTGTAGCGGTTAATATCGTACGCATCATAGGTCATCAGGTTGTGCTCGGCGCCCTATGACAAGGTGAATATGAGTTGTTCTTCCGCGGAAGAATCCTCATGTAAAGGGTACGACAGAAGCTTCTGCTTGAACCAACGCGTGAAACATGAGTTGTGGTCTTTGATTATATCTCCATCCGTCCTCTGTTGGCCTCGGTCATTGTACGTCTTCTCAATAAAGGTTTTGTGCTCTACCACCCAAGGATCAACCACGTCTATGTGTTGTAGCGCGACTAGGTTTGCTCTTTCATAGTCGGCGAGTCGACCCTCAAAGTCGACATGCATTTCGCGGCGACCCTCACGGTGACCCCATGCAGCGAGCCTGCCAAGGTGCCTGTTGACGGGCAGACCAACGGGGTTCTCGATGCCTAGATAATTCGTGCAGTAGGAGATGCATTCTTTGGTCAGAAAGCCCCTGGCTATACTTCCCTCTGGATGTGACATGTTGCGAACATATCCTTTGATGACACCATTCGTCCTTTCAAACGGCATCATGCTGTGCAGGAACGTCGGCCCGAGTTGGATGATATCCTCCACGATATGGACCAGCAGATGCACCATAACATCGAAGAATGCGGGCGGGAAGTACATCTCAAGCTTGCATAGTATCACCATGATCTCTTCCTGTAGCCTTCTGAGTTGCCTCACGCCAACTGACTTCCGAGAGATGACATCGAAAAAGTTGCATAGGCCAAATAGCGTTTCACGGATGTGCGCGTCCATGATCCCACGGATTGCAATTGGAAGTATCTGCGTCATCAGAACGTGACAGTCATGAGACTTCATCCCGCTGAACTTCTGCTTCGCTGGGTCTAGGTATCTGCTTATCTTCCCCGTGTAACCGTAAGGAAGTTTTACTCCTACGAGGCAGGTGAAAAAATGCTCGATCTCCTCCCGACTTAGAGTGAAGCACGCGGGAGGGTAGTCATTTTCAGTCTTCTTGGCCTTTTTGCCTTTGCGATGACTTTCTGTGTCCTGCTTCGCCTCATCATCGTCAACATCATCATCATCATCATTAGCGTGAAGCTCCTACCTGATGCCCATTGATTTCAAGTCTACCCTTGCTTTCGGCCCATCTTTGGTCCTCTCTGGCATGTTGAGCAGGGTACCAAGCAGACTCTCGCACACGTTCTTCGTGATATGCATGGCATCAAGGCTGTGAGGCACACGGTGGATCTTCCAGTACGGCAAGTCCCAGAAAACAGAGTTCGTTTTCCATACCTTCAGCAGCGGCTCTGGCGCCTTTTGCTTCTTTCCCGGCAGTGGGCAATCTTTCCAATTTTTCAACAGCCTGTCTATTTCCTCGCCGCTCCTCGTACGCGGGCGTCTTCGGGGTTCGGTTTCACCATCGAACAGATCCCTGCGTTTCCTCCACGGGTCATCGTCGCGAAGCCACCTTCGATGTCCCATGAACACGGTTTTCGAAGACCCGGGATCTCTATCTAGCTGGCGATACGTTGTGTCATCCATGCACCTGATGCATCCAGAAAATCTGTGGACCACCTGCCCCGCGAGATATCCGTAACCGAGATAGTCGTGCACCGTCGTGAGCAGTGCGGCTCTCATAGGGAAATATTCTTTCTCTGCGGTGTCCCACGTATTGGCTGGCGTTTTCCACAGCGTGTCTAACTCCTCTTTCAGCAGCCCCAGATATAGATTGATGTCGTTCCCTAGTTGTTTCGGCCCTTCAATTAGCATACTCATGTGAATGTACTTCCTCTTCATGCACAACCAGGGGGAAGGTTGTACATCCACACAAACACAGGCCAGGTGCTATGTGTGCTTCTCTGGCTGCCAAACGGATTGACTCCATTGGTGCTCGCGCCCAGCACGATGTTCCTTGGAACCTTCCCAAATTCTGGGTGTTCGAAGTTCAACGCTTGCCACTAGCTCCCATCCTTAGGGTGACTCAGCATCTTGTCTTTTTTATTTATCTCCAGATCATTTGCGTCATCTTCTTGCTTCTTCTCCTCCCTATCCGCGTGCCAACGTAGGAGCTTTGCTACCTTAGGGTCCACGAAATACCGCTGCAGACGAGGAGTGATCGGAAAGTACCACACCACTTTTCGAGGAGCTTTCTTCCTCTTCTTGTATCGAGTGATGCCGCACACCGGAGATATGGTAGACTCCGCGTGCTCGCCCCGATAAATGATGCAATTGTTCATGCACACATGGTATTTCAGTGCGGTAAATCCAGAGGACACACGACTTTCTTCGCCTCCTCGAAACTGGTCGGGCACTTGTTCCCCTTGGGAAGACGTTCGTGCCAGAATGACATGTTCTCATCGAAGCATGCGTCAGTCATTTTGTGTTTTACCTTCATCTCCAAAGCCATGAGCGTTACTTTCAGGCGGGTATCCTCGGGCCTGCATCCTTCATACAATGGAGTAACCGTGTCTATCTCCAGTTGATCCAGCTTGGCTTTCTCTTGGGCGGTAGCTCTTGCGTTATCCGTTTGCTTGAGAAGCAGCTCTTGAATATGAGGGTCCTGCACCCAGCCTCCATCGTCGTCTGCTCCGGCTTCTTCATCTTCATGATCATGACCTTCGTCTTGATCTTCCTCATCATCATGTCCGGCATCTTCTACATGATGACTGTGTACAGCATCACCGTCGTGATCATGTCCTGGAGATTCTTC